>NC_135825.1:57615845-57915845 GCF_964213995.1 Mustelus asterias | reverse complement strand
GTGGAGGATGTCAGGTCCATAACAAGAAGCTGTCGGGTATGCGCGGAATGCAAACCGCATTTTTACCGACCTGACCGGGCACAATTAGTCAAGGCCACTCGTCCCTTCAAAAGACTGAGTGTCGATTTTAAGGGCCCCCTTCCCTCAACAGATCGGAATGTGTACTTCCTCAACATCATTGATGAGTACTTGAGATTCCCTTTTGTTATTCCCTGCTCTGATACATCCATTGCCACGGTTATCAAGGCATTCCGTGATCTTTTTACCCTGTTCGGGTACCCCAGCTACATTCACAGCGACAGGGGCTCGTCGTTCATGAGCGATGACTTGAGGCAATACCTGCTCTCATACGGGATTGCCTCTAGTAGAACCACGAGCTACAACCCTAGGGGTAACGGACAGGTGGAACGTGAGAATGCTACAGTCTGGAAGGCTGTCTTACTGGCGTTGAAGTCAAAAAGCCTTCCAGTCTCCCGTTGGCAAGAGGTGCTCCTCTTGATGCGCTCCATTCCATACGCTCACTCCTGTGTACGGCAACCAATGCTACTCCCCATGAGAGGCTGTTTTCATTCCCTCGGAAGTCTTCCTCTGGGACCTCATTACCGTCTTGGTTGACGTACTCAGGACCTGTCCTCCTGCGGCGACATGTAAGGGCCCGCAAGTCCGACCCGTTGGTCGAACAGGTCCATCTCCTCCACGCCAACCCTCAGTATGCCTATGTGGCATACCCTGACGGGCGAGAGGACACGGTCTCGATCCGAGACCTGGCGCCAGCAGGGGACGTAGAAACCCCTGTCGCTCCCATACCCCCTGTTACAAACCCCATAACTCTTGTTTCCCCTCCAGACACGGCGCGGGCAGCATCGGGACCATTACTTAACCCTTTTACTCCCGTGTACAGCTTGCCTGAGTCCAGAGGATGGTCACCACTTCAGGGCGTGTCGGAACTCCATGGATTACCATCACCTCAGGGTCAACCGGCCCGTGAAATTGTGGAGGAACAGTTGGACATCGCCTTGGGGAGAACGCCACCGCGAGTGCCTACTCCGGTGTCATCGCCGGTAATGAGGAGGTCACAACGACGGTGCGGTCCCCCTGACTGTCTGAACTTATAGACTGATGACAAATTATTCTGTTTTTTTGTACCCCGCCGGCCTTTGTCTTCAAAGGAGGGGTGAATGTGGTGAACCATCGTTGGTTCCCACTAGATAGTACTGAGCCAGGGTCTGGCCAGTACTACAAGTATGTATATATGTTGCTGTCGGGGTTAGGGATGGGTTGTTCTACTTGTTGCTGTTGGGGTTAGGGTTGGGCTGTTACACCTTGTATTATAGTTATTGTGGTACATCCTAGTCAGGCTCCGCCTCCTGGGAGAGGTATAAAGGTCTCTGCTCTGTCTGGGACCCCTCAGTCTGGGATCGTGTATATAATCAGTAGCTTCGTTGTTACAGCAAATAAAAGCCTTTATTTCCTGAGCATCTCAAGCCTCGTGTGTGATAACGCGCATCAGGAAATATATCGCCGTTCCTTCGCAGTCGCTGGGTCAAAATCCTGGAACTCCCTCCCGAACGGCATTGTGGGTCAACTCACAGAACATGGACTGCAGCGATTCAAGAAGGCAGCTCACCACCACCTTCTCAAGGGCAACTCGGGATGGGCAATAAATGCTGGCCAGCCAGCGACGCCCAGCCCCACAAATGAATTTTAAAAATTCAACCCTAAACCTAAAGTGCTGTAAGATCCCCAGTTATCAGCTCAGCAGCTACTGGCTGTATGTTAGTTTTGAAGGTCTGGAATTTGTCAAGTATTTGCAATTTCTGCTTGGCTACCCTTCGGGTTCAGCGTGCCAGGTAGGGTTGAAGTTACTTACAAATGAAAGCTGAGGGAGGTCAGGATTGATTGGTTGGAAAATTACCCCTCAGGGTGCAAATGTCAGCAGGAAGTCTGTTCGTATTCAAAGTTGCGAGGTTTTGACAATCATGGAAGAAATATTTCCACAGGGGGTTAAGTTACTAACTGGTAGACATAATTTTCAGATCATGGCCCATGAGAGAGGAATGAAGACATTTTTCATACAGAAATTATTTTTACACGGAACACCCTCACAGTGGTGGAAGCGCTGTGTTTGTTCAAAATTGAGTGAATAAATATTTCAAAAGGGGGACACAAAGCAAAAAGGGAATGGAGCAGAACGAAGAGTTCATGCAGGAAACTGCAACAGGCAGAATGGGTTAAATGACAACCTCCTGTACCCTAAAAGGCTATTTATTATCAGATGATTATCGAGTATAATGCAGGATTGAAGCACATGGAATGCATGAAAGTTCCTGTATATTGATCTTACCTCCATCAATAACAAACCTTTACATCCATTCATGAAAAAGTGTAACTTGAAGAAATGGGCTTTTTACATTGGATAACCGTGGTCTGACACTCTGGACAACAAAAGTAAACCATTGACAGCTCCCTGGTCTCGAATCAGTCATATTGCAGACTTGGATTGAACCATGAGAAGCATGGTGCCTTGCGTTCAGCAGCAATGGTTAGCAATCCCAAAGCTTTTCCATTTTTTTTTATGGGACGTGGAAGTCGCTGGCTAGACCAGCATTTATTGCCTTCTTGAACTGCCATCTTGAACGTCTGCAGTTGCTGAGGTGCATGTACACCCACAGTGCAGTTAGGGAGGGAGCTCCAGGATTTTGACCCAATGACAGTGAAGCAACGGCGATGTATTTCCAAGTCAAGATGGGAGTGACTGGGATGAAAACCTCCAGATGGGGGTGTTCCCAGGCATCTGCTGCTCTTGTCTTTCTAGATGGTAGTGGTCGTGGGTTTGAAAGATGCCACCTAAGGAACTTTGGTGAGTTCCTGCAGTGCATCTTGCAAATGGTACACATGGCTGCCACTGTTCTTGGTAGTGGAGGGATTGAGTGTTTGTGGAAGGGTAGCAATTAAGCGGGGCTGCTTTGCCCTGGATGATGTCAAGCTTCCTGAGTGTTGTTGGAGCTGCACCCATCCAGGTAAGTAGAGAATATTCCATTACACTCCTGACTTGTGCCTTGTAGATGGTGGATAGGCTTTGAGGAGTCAGGAAGTGAGTTCCTCACTGCAGGATTTCAAGCCTTTGACCTGCTCTGGTAGCCACAGTGTTTATATGACTAGTCCAGTTCAGTTGTTTGGTAATCCCCAGGATGTAGGTAGTGGGGGATTCCCCGAAGGTAATACAATTTCCGTCAACCTGTGGTTCCCACCCTTTGCAACATGAGTTTGGGGTTAAGAACCGAATTTAAAATGCAGTGAAGGAGCAAAGCTGAAAGCCAGCGTAATGTCTCATTGCTAGTAATTCATTGGTACTCTTATTGCCAGTTGCCCTCAAACATGTGATTCCAATTATCTTGTCATCCAGATTATGAAGGGTACCTCCTACACCTGGGGGCTTCTCAGATACAGCGGGTTCTGTGATTTCCATACTGTCCAAGCCAAGACTTCGTGCTTGAGTTCCTGTTCCTTCACCCTGCTCCTTGTGCTGCTGCTGAGGTTCCTCGTGGTTTTGGCTCTGCCCCCTCGACAGCCCACACTCAGGCCTTCTTGTTTTTTGCTGTTCCCCAAAAGATATTGTTCTCCTCCATTGCCACCACTGCTGAAAACCTGGCCAACAGAACTCCTTGGCAGCTGCAGGAAATGCCCCGTGGAGATGGCCACACAGAAGGCGGGGTCTGGCATCCAGCCCCATGTCACTGTCCAGAATTGGAGGCCGGGGACTGTTTTGGATTCCCATGTGACACTAGTGTAGAGCAGACCCACTTTGCACTGTGTATAATAGGCAAGGGTCTACCTGAATAATAGAATAGGACAGTCATTGAAATCAAAATGAAATGTTTCAGTTCATTAAACCAACCCTCATCAACACTGGTGAATGATGACAATGTTAAGGAAGCTTTCCTAGGAGTTGGTAAAGAACATTCTCACAGTCCTCAGTATCCATTCACAATTAGTAACACACAGAGGAATGTGTGCACAGCCTGAGGATGTGCGATAATAACTGTTCCGACAATACTTTGATCACACTTAATTAAACGCAGCATGTGCTAGTATTGATACACAATGTTCCATTTCACATCACAGCCTCAAGCTTTTGCATTTCGTGAAATTCTGCTTTCAAAATTACATTTCTTTAGAATAGAATCCCTACGGTACAGAAGGAGGCCATTCAGCCCATCGACTCTGTAGCGACCACAATCCCATCCAGACCCTATTGCTGTAATCCCACACATTTACCCTGTTAATTCCCCTTGCATTAGGGTCAATTTAGCATGGCCAATCCACCTAATCTGCACATCGTTGGACTGTGGGAGGGAGCCAGAGCACCGAGAGGAAATCCACGCAGACACGGGGAGAATGTGCAAACTCCACACAGACAGTGGCCTGAGGCTGGAATTGAACCGGGGTTCCTAGTGCTGTGAGACAGCAGTGCTAACCACTGTGCCACCGTGCCACCCTTCCACTGTGCCACTTCCGATCTAGATGGCTGTTTTTGTCTTTGCAGCATGATCTTAAAAGGTTATTATGTTCCGTGCAGCTTGGAGTGAACTTTACTTGAAGGAGTGTTGTGCAGAATATACCAGCTTGGAGGATTGGCAAGTTCTACATTCTATACATCAATAAACCCAGCTCGATTTTTATTCCATCAAGAATCTGATTTGAGATTTGTTTATAGATTCTGCATAAAATACATTGGAGAAAAGCCAAGCGAATCAACACACTGTTCAATGCTGTTCAATGAATCCTAAACAGGATTGTAAAGTTAACCAAATGAATTGGACAGATCCCCAAACAACGTCAGTATTATTCCCTTTTTACACAGAAAAGAAGACAAATTAGTTGGCAAGGGGTGGCCAAAATTCAAAAGGGTGATTTTTAACTTCTCCAGCCAAGTAAAATCTGGGTGTGGGTGGCACGGTGGCACAGTGGTTAGCACTGCTGCCTCACAGCGCCAGGGACTTGGGTTCGATTCCCGGCTTGAATCACTGTCTGTGCGGAGTCTGCCCGTTCTCCCTGTGTCCTTCCTCCAAATGCTCCGGTTTCCTCCCACAGTCTGAAAGACGTGCTGGTTAGGGTGCATTGGCCATGCTAAATTCTCCCTCAGTGTACCCAAACAGGCGCCCGAGTGTGGCGACTAGGGGATTTTCACAGTAGCGTCATTGCAGTGTTAATGTAAACCTAATGTGACTAATAAATTAATTAAAATTGTCCAGCTAGACAGCCAAGGACATGATGCAAAGCAGTGATACCCTTCCATCTATATGATGCATATTGGGTCTCAATGAGGCCAGCGGCTTGAGTGTGGAATTTCATTGGATCATATAATCTCTACAATGCAGAAAGAGACCATTTGGCCCATCAAATGTTTTTTTATTCATTTGTGGGACATGGGCATCGCTGGCTGGCCAGCATTCATTGCCCATCCCTAGTTGCTCTTGTCCAGAGGGCAGTTGAGAGTCAACCACATTGCTGTGGCTCTGGAGTCACATGTAGGCCAGACCAGGTAAGGGCGGCAGATTTCCTTCCCTAAAGGACATTAGTGAACCAGATGGGTTTTTCCGACAATCGACAATGGTTTCATGGTCATCAGTAGATTCTTAATTCCTGATATTTTTGATTGAATTCAAATTCCACCACCTGCCAGGTCCCCAGAACATTAGCTGAGTTTCTGGATTAATCGTGATAATACCACTAGGCCATCATCTCTGCACAGGCTCATTGGACTTGCTGTTTATTTTCCACTAATGAGAACACATGGAAGAGGAGACAGGAGTAGAAGAGGCTCAAACAGCTACGAGCCTCTCTGTCTCCTAAAGGAAAGCTGAGAATTCCCAACAACTTGCTGTCCATTTCTAATACTCGTTGCTGCCCACCCATCCAGTCAAAACCGAGGCCTAAATAATGATGGACAACTAGAAGTTTCAGCCTATTTTATCCTTTCTATTCATTTCAGAAAATCATCCTGTGCACAAATTGGAAATGGAATTTGATCTCCGATTTGTATTTACATTTGAATATTTCCTGTCACTGTTGAAGTTAAAACAACTTTCTTGCGTAACATTCTGGGATATGCCTTGGAAGATCTCATTGATAGGGGCTATCCCACAACATTGCTCAGCAATTCTGACACACAGCGCCAGGGACCCGGGTTCAATTCTGGCCTTAGGTGACTGTGTGGAGTTTGCACATTCTCCCCATGTCTTTGTGGGTTTCTTCCGGGTGCTCCAGTTTCCTCCCACAGTCCAAAGATGTGCAGGTTAGGTTGATTATCCATGATAAATTGCCCCTTAGTGTTAGGGGGACAAGCAGGATAGATAGGCGGATAGGGCCTGGGTGGGATTGTGGTTGGTGCAGGATCGATGGGCCAAATGGCCTCCTTTTGTCCAAAGATCACAGAATCACAGAATCATGGAATCCTACAGGACAGGAGGAGATGATTCGGCCTAGTGAGTTTGCACCGACCACAATCCCATCCAGGCCCTATTCCCATAACCCTACATATTTGCCTTAGCTAGTCCCTCGGACACTAGGGTAAATTTAGCATGGCCAATCCACCTAACTCGCACATCTTTGGACTGTGGGGGGAAACCGGAGCACCCGGAGGAAGTCCACGTAGACACAGGGAGAACGTGCAAACTCCAGACAGACAGTGACCTGAGGCCGGAAGTGAACCCGGGTCACTGCTCTGTGAGGCAGCAGTGCTAATCACTGTGTCACCATGCCACGCCTTAAAGTGTGTGGGTTAGGTGGATTGGACATGCTAATTTGCCCCATAGTGTCAGGGAGATTAACAGGGTAAATATGTGGAGTTATAAGGGCAGGGCCTGGGTGAAATTGTTGTCGGTGCAGGCCGAATGGCCTCCATCTGCATTGCTGAGATTCTATGATCTATGAACCTGCTCATTGCCCAGTTTGGGTTTGCCAAGACCACTCAACTCCAGACCTCATTGCAGCCTTGGTCCAAACATTGTCAAAAGGGACGATACTTATTGGAGTTCAGCAAAATGAGAGGTGATTTGATCAAAACATATACGATTCTGAGGGGGCTTGATAGGGTAGAGACTGAGAGAATGTGTCCCCTCAACTAGGGAGCATAGTTTAAAAATAAGGGATCTTCAATTTAAGACTGGGATGAGGGGGAATTTCTTCTCTTGGAGGTCCTTGGAATTCTCATCTACAGACAGCAGTGGAGGCTGGGTCACTGAACATATTCAAGGCTGCATTAGACAGAGTTTTAATCTATACAGGAGCTGAGGGTTATGAGGGGCAGGCAGGATCATGGAGTTAACATGCTACAATCAGGACATCAGGATCTGGGGCCCTGGTGCCATTATGGTGCAGAAACTCCATGACTCAACAAGAATATGGGCCTAACTATCCAAATTGCAAAATGAAGGAAGGCATGCCAGGAGCAGAACCAGGCCGACCTAAAAAAGTGGTGTCAACCTGTTGAAGCCACAACACAGGACTACTTGCATGCCAAAGAGTGGAAGCAGCATCTGATACACAGAGCCAAGTGACCTCACACCCAATAGATCGGATCTAAATTCTGCAGTCCTGCCAGCCCTGAATGAAGGTGGACAATTAAACAACCAACTAGAGGAGGAAGCACCACAAATCTCCCCACCCTCAATGATAGGGGAGCCCAGCACATCAGTGCAAAAGACAAGGCTGAAGCATTTGCAATCATCTTCAGCCACAAAGTGCCAAGTGGATAATGCGTCTTGGTCTCCTCCTGAGGTCTCCAGCATTAGAGATGCCAGTCTTCAGTCAACTCCATTCACTCCACATGATTTGAAGGAATGGTTGTGATGCGCGATATAACACACGAGAGGCTGGATGAACTCGGGAAATAAAGGCTTTTATTGCCAACAATAACAGAGCTACCATATACAGTACACGATCCCAGACTAAAGGGTCACCAGGCAGAGCAGTGACCTTTATACCTCTCCCAGGAGGCGGAGCCGACTGGGGTGTACCATAACAACTATATTAACAGGTAGAACAGCCCAACCCTAACCCCAACAGTAACATATCTACAGACTCATAGTACTGGCCAGACCATGGCTCAGCACTACCTGGTGGGAACCAACAATGGTTCACCACATTCACCCCTCCTTTGAAAACAAAGGCCGGCGGGGCACAAAACACAGAAAAATTGTTCATCTGTCTATAAGTTCAGACGGTTTGGGGGACCGCACCGTCGTTGTGACCTCCTCAACACCGGCGATGACGCCGGTTCAGGCAATCGCGGTGACCTTCTCTCCAAGGCGGTGTCCAGCGACTCCTCCAGTTCCTCACGGGCCGGTAGACCCCGAGGTGGTGACAATCCGCTGAACTCGGGCACGCCTTGAAGTGGCGACCATCTCCTGGACTCAGGCAAGCTGTACACGGGAGTAAGAGGGTTAAGTGGTGGTCCCGATACTGCCCATGCCGTGTCAGGAGGGGAAATAATGGTTGGGGGTTCCCTAACAGTAGGTGTGGGAGCGACAGGGGTTTCCAAGCCCCCTGCTGGCGCCAGATCTCGAATCGAGACCGTGTCCTCTCGCCCGTCAGGATATGCCACGTAGGCATACTGAGGGTTGGCGTGGAGGAGATGGACCTGTTCAACCAAAGGGTCGGACTTGCGGGTCCTAACATGTCGCCGCAGGAGGACAGGTCCTGAGTACGTCAACCAAGACGGTAATGAGGTCCCAGAGGAAGACTTCCTAGGGAATGAAAACATTCTCTCATGAGGAGTAGCGTTGGTTGCCGTACACAGGAGTGAGCGTATGGAGTGGAGCGCATCAGGGAGTACTTCTTGCCAACGGGAGACTGGAAGACCTTTAGACCTCAACGCCAGTAAGACAGCCTTCCAGACTGTAGCATTCTCTCGTTCGACCTGTCCATTACCCCTTGGGTTGTAGCTCGTGGTTCTACTAGAGGCAATCCCATATGAGAGCAGGTATTGCCTCAAGTCATCGCTCATGAACGACGAGCCCCTATCGCTGTGGATATAACAGGGGTAACCGAACAGGGTGAAAAGATCACGAAATGCCTTGATAACCGTGGCAGCAGTCATATCAGAACAGGGAATGACAAAGGGGAATCGTGAGTACTCATCAACCACATTGAGGAAGTACACGTTCCGATCTGTCGAGGGAAGGGGGCCCTTAAAGTCCACACTCAGTCTTTCGAATGGACGAGTGGCCTTAACGAGTTGTGCCCTGTCAGGTCGGTAGAAGTGCGGTTTGCATTCCACGCATACCCGGCAGCTTCTGGTTATGGACCTGACATCCTCCACCGAGTCGGGTAGATTCCGGGCTTTTATGAAGTGGAAGAGCCGAGTGACTCCCGGATGGCAGAGGTCATTGTGGAGAGCCTGCAATCGATTCTCCTGCATACTAGTGCATGTTCCACGCGACAGGGCATCCGAGGGCTCGTTGAGCTTCCCTGGACGATACATGATTTCATAATTGTAGGTGGAGAGTTCGATTCTCCACCTCAAAATCTTATCATTCTTGATCTTACCCCGTAACGTGTTGTTGAACATGAACACCACGGACCGCTGGTCCGTGAGCAGAGTGAACCGTTTTCCCGCCAAGTAATGGCGCCAATGCCGGACGGCCTCCACAATGGCCTGGGCCTCCTTTTCCACCGCCGAATGTCGAATTTCAGGGCCTTGGAGGGTGCGAGAAAAAAAGGTGATGGGCCTGCCCGCCTGGTTAAGTGTGGCGGCCAGGGCGAAATCAGATGCATCACTCTCCACCTGGAAGGGGATGGACTCATCGATAGCGTGCATCGTGGCTTTCGCGATGTTGGCTTTTATTCTTGCAAAGGCTAAGCGAGCCTCTGGTGCTAGGGGAAAAGAGGTAGACTTGATGAGCGGACGGGCTTTGTCCGCGTAATTGGGAACCCACTGTGCGTAGTATGAGAAGAAGCCTAAGCATCATCTCAGTGCTTTGACGCTAGTGGGCAGGGGAAGTTCAAGGAGAGGATGCATACGGTCTGGATCAGGGCCAAGGACCCCGTTTGCCACCACGTATCCGAGGATAGCTAGGCGGCGCGTGCGAAATACACACTTCTCCCTGTTGTAGGTCAGATTCAGGCGAGATGCAGTGCGTAAGAATCTAAGAAGGTTGGCATCGTGGTCTTGCTGGTCATGGCCGCAGATGATGACGTTATCCAGGTACGGGAAGGTAGCCCGCAGTCCGTTCTGGTCCACCATTCGGTCCATAGCACGCTGGAAGACCGAGACCTCATTTGTGACACCAAAAGGAACCCTTACAAAATGGTACAGGCGACCATCCGCCTCAAAGGCCGTGTATTGTCGGTCCTCTGGGTGAATGGGGAGCTGGTGGTAAGCAGATTTTAAGTCAATGGTGGAGAACACCCGGTACTGCGCAATCTGATTGACCATGTCAGATATGCGCGGGAGGGGATACGCATCCAGCTGCGTGTATCTGTTAATGGTCTGACTATAGTCTATGACCATCCGGGGTTTGTTCCCATTCTTAACCACCACGACTTGCGCTCTCCAAGGACTAGCGCTAGGTTGGATGATCCCTTCCTTGAGGAGCCGCTGAACTTCAGATCGAATGAAGATCTGATCCTCAGCGCTGTAACGCCTGCTCTTTGTTGCGATGGGCTTGCAGCCTGGCACGAGATTCTGGAATAGGGAGGGTGTGGTAATCCTAAGCGTTGAGAGACTACATGTGGAGCGCGTTGGACAATTTAGAGGCTGCGGGTCTCCCACTGAAAGCGGAGGGAGTGGCCTACCATACCGCAGGGTTACACTCTTCAAGTGGACCATAAAATCTAGTCCTAGGAGTATTGGCGCGCAAACGTACGGTAACACAAGGAGCTTGAAGTTCTTGTAAACTGTGCCCTGCACTGTCAGATTGACCACGCAACTCCCTAGCACGGTGACAGAACGGGACCTTGACGCCATCGAAATTGTCTGCTTGACAGTCCGAATCTGGAGACCACACCGCTTCACGGTGTCTGGGTGAATGAATCTCTCCGTGCTCCCGCTGTCAAACAAACAATAAACCGGGCGTCTGTTTACCTGTATGTCCATCATGGACTTGTCGAGTCTGTGAGGCTTGGCCTGGTCCAGGATGACCGACGCCACCGTTGGTTCGTGGGCGCAACTGCAGGCAGCTGAGATGGTTGATGACGACCCCTGCTGGTCATTCGCGGTCGGTGCCGACCAAAATGGCTGCCCCCATAGGTCGCACGTGGACGATGGCGCCAAAACCTGCGGCCCCTGCAGGTCGCACGTGTCTTGCGACTCCGTCGTTCGGAATGGTGACGCCCTGGAATCGCACGTGGTGGAAGACCTTGAAGATGCAGAAGACAAGGAGGCCGGCTCCGGGGAGTCACATGCCGCACTGCTGTTCTTGGATGGAAGTTTGGACCGGCATACCTTGGAATAGTGCCCCTTCGTGCCACAGGCAGAGCACAACACCGCTTTAGCTGGACATCGCTGCCGAGGGTGTTTCGCCCCCCCCACAGAAGTAACATCGCGGGCCACCTGGAGCTGCTGCCGTTGTCAGGTCCAAGGCTGGGAACGCAATCGCGCAGTTTTTCGGTCCCGCTGAATGAAGTGGGGTCTGTGACTGCCCCTGCCACGCTGTCTCCACGTGGTTGTTGGGGTACATCGCCAGACCTTTGGAGGCCGTTTCTAGAGCGTCAGCTAACTCTATGGATTTAGTGAGATCGAGTTTACCTTGCTCCAACAGCCGAAGGCGGATGTACGACGAACCGATTCCCGCCACGAACGCATCTCGAGCTAGGTCGTTCATGTACTGGTCTGCCGACACTGACTTGCAGTTGCAGGCTCTGGCTAGCTGCTGAAGCTCGCACGCGTACTGTTCCGTCGTTTCGCCGGGCTGCCGCCGTCGAGTGGCTAGAAGGTATCGAGCATGCATCTCATTCGGCGGTTTGTTGTATCGCTTCTTGAGAAGCTCGAGGGCCCCTTTGTAGTCGGTGGCCCCACGGATCGCTAGGTATACAGCGTCGCTTACCCTCGCGTGGAGGACCCGGAGTCTGTCGGCGTCGTCGGTGACCGCTGTGGAGGCGTCGAGGTAATCTTGGAAACACTTCAACCAGTGGTTGAAAGTGTTCGATGCTCCCACCGCACGTGGGTCCAACGTAAGCCGTTCGGGTTTAAGCATTTGCTCCATGTTTTCTTTGTCGTTTTCTTTTTCCAAAAAAAAGAATTTACTTGTTGGCAATAAAATTGATGCGCGATATAACACACGAGAGGCGTGATGTACTCGGGAAATAAAGGCTTTTATTGCCAACAATAACAGAGCTACCATATACAGTACACGATCCCAGACTAAAGGGTCACCAGGCAGAGCAGTGACCTTTATACCTCTCCCAGGAGGCGGAGCCGACTGGGGTGTACCATAACAACTATATTAACAGGTAGAACAGCCCAACCCTAACCCCAACAGTAACATATCTACAGACTCATAGTACTGGCCAGACCATGGCTCAGCACTCCTGGTGGGAACCAACAATGGTTCACCACAGGTTGAATGCACTGGATGCTGCAAATGTTATGGACTCTGACAATATTCTGGCACTAAAACAGAAGACATGTGCTTTAGAGATTGCTGTGCCCCTAGCCAAGCTGTTTCTGTACAGTTACAACACTGGAATGTACCCAGCAACGTGGAAAATTGTGCAGGTATGTCCTGTCTGCAATAATTAGGACAAATCCAACCAATTACAGCCCCATCAGCCTCCTCTCAATAATTAGCAAAGTGAAGGCAGGGGTTTTCAGGTAAGTGGCTGCTTCGTAGTAACCTGCTCACGGACATTCAGTTTCAGTTCCACCAGGGCTACACAGCTCCAGACTTTATTGTAGCCTTGATTCAAACATGGACAAAAGATCTAATCTCCAGAGGTGAGGTGAGGGTGACTGCCCTGTGCTCCAAGGCAACATCTGACTGACTGTGGCATCAGGAAGCCCGAGCAAAACAGGAGTTAATGGGAATCAGGGGCAAATCTCTGAATTGGTTGGAGTCAGGATGATGATATGGCTGTTGGAGGCCAATCATCTGAGTCTTGTGCCATGGCTGTCTGGGTGTATCAGGGCAGTGCCCTCGGCCCAACCATCTTCATCTGCTTCATCCATAACCATCACAGTGAGAGAAGTGGGGTTGTTCACTGAAGACTGTGCAAGTTTCAGCACCATTCATGACTCCTCAGATATTGAAGCAGTCCATGCCCATATGCAGAAAGATCTGGACAATATTCAGACTTGGGCTAATAAGTGGCCAAATAACATTTGTGCCACACAAGTCCCAGACAATTATTATCTCCAACAAAAGAAAATCTTCTCCCTTGATATCCAATGGCATTGCTAAATCCCCCTCCATCGACATCCTGCTTGTTCCCAGTGATGAGAAATTGAACTGGACCAGCTATTTAAATACTGGGGCCGCAATCTTACAACTTCATCCCGCCCGACTTTTGGCAAGGTGAGGTGGTAAGATTGGGCGGGAGGCGAAAAATCAGGTTTGCACCTGGTTTTTACCTTGCCCAATCTTACTGGCACTGTTTTGCCGATGAAATCGATTTCGCACCCGATATCATTTGAATGTCATTAACCAGTCTCGGACGCTTTTTGTCTTTTATTCATCTATCGCACAATCTTAGATTGGGCAGGAAGAGAAAAATTAGGTTTGTGCCCAGTTTTTCGCCTCTCCTGGTGCTGTTTTGCTGATTTAAATATTAATTACATGCTTTGCTCATTTACCTGTACCACCTCGTTGACCAAGATTCTCCCCAATGAGAATTACATATGGTCCCCACCAATGGGGACCTGGCGTGATGGCCTCACCGGAGGAACCGGAAGCAAGTTAAGCCCTGGGGTGGTCTTGGGCAGGGACAGGCACTGCCCAAGGGGTAATGCCCCCCCACCTGGCACCCTGGCACCATCCACCTGGCACCCTGGCACTGCTGACCTCACACCCTAGCACTGCCCACCAAGCATCATGACTGTGCCAAGAGGACAGAGCCAGAGTGGGGGCAGTGCCAGAGGGCGGAGCCATGACAGGGAGTAGACAAGCAGGGAACTCCACAGGGGTGGGAGGGAAACTCTGCCGGGGGTGTGGGTTGATCGATGATCTGGAAAAGAGGGAGGGAAATCTGCATTGAAGGCAATCTGAGATTAGGAATGGAGGGAACTCTGCATGGCAGAGGTGGAGGAGGTGGGAAGGGGGGTAATTTCTGTGGCCATCCCGATGTCCATTGAGTCCCAATGTCCGTGGGGGGTGGGAGGACCTAATGTCCATGTGGGGGAGAGGGGGCCCTGATGTTGTGGGAGGGGGTGGGGGCAGCGGCAAGAGATCTTCCATGAGCTCAGCAGCTGGCTTCACCAGCAAGCTTATTCTCCATGCTCCCCCGCTCCCCCCCCCCCCCACACCCCCCCCCCCCCCCCCACACCCCGCCCTCACTGGTGAGATCACATCCTGACACGTTTTTTGCACTAAGTGCCATCTCACCCAAAAAACGGCTCTGAAACTCTCCTGTTTCCGCTCCCGTTCAGCATTTAGAATATTTTTTGGGAAGATTGCGCCCTGGGACTGCAAGAATAGGTCAGAGACTGTGAACTGTTCTGCCAGTAACTCACCTCCCCACAGCCTGTCCACCATCTACAAGACACAAGTCAGAAATGTGATAGAATATCCTCCATCTGTCTCGATGAGTGCAGCTGCAACAGCACCAAAGTGGTCTGACGCTGTCCTGTACAAACAGACTGCTTGACAGGAATCCCCCCATCCACCACCTTAAACATTCAATGCCAGCTGTGGCAGTCGTGTGTAGCATCGACAGGGTGCACTGTAGCAACTCATCAAGGCCCTTCAACTCCACCTTCCAAAACCCATCACCCCCAACATCTCAAAGGACCCGGGCAGCAGATGCATGGGAACACCACCACTTGTGATCCATTGACAGTGAAAGAACCGCAATAAAGTTCCAAGTCAGGATGGTGAGTGGCTTGGAGGGTACTTACAGAATCCTGGAACTCCCTCCCTAACAGCACTGTGGGTGTACCTACCACAGCGGTTCAAAAAGACAACGTACCTCCACCTTCTCAAGGGCAATAAATGCTGGCCTAGCTAGTGACACATCCCCTGAACGAATATACTTCAAACAAATTAGTTTCATCAGTAATTATAATGCATAGCGATGACCCCAGTTATTCTATACAACACAGATAATTCATTCTACCTCATTGAGAGATCAGAGCTTCGGCTAAAATGATTTATGCTAATGGGATAGCTGGTTAGCTATATGGATGTCCCATAGGTTTTAACCCTCTGAGCAATTATGATATTAAGTGAAGTCTGGCAAAGCTTTAACTTTGTTTTCTTGTTTATTCTGGGGCCCAGGTGCAAGGTCAGGAAATCAGCAAGTCAGAAGGATGTGTGCAGGAAATTACGCAGTGTACAGTGGAAGGGATTAGTCATCTCAGACCATAACATTGTGATCTGGGTCAGATGAACATGACAGATGCCACTTACAGACTCAGATAGATTTACTCATGACTGTTAACCTTGGAATCCAGTCAGTGATAAAGATCACTCTGTCGAATGTTGGCTACTTGCCAATGGTGATCAAAGAAAGATTAAAGTTCAGGCTTTTAAATGAAAGAATTCCAGTCATGCACACTCTGAACCTGATGGGGCTAATTCTGGCACTGCAATGCCCTGACTGGACTTGAATACAGATGGCTGGTGGAGTCTGCTTATTGGAATCATTATATCAGTTGCATTTATTGGGCAGACCTTGATCGAGACAGACAGAGAATATCAACAGGTAACAAGCAGAAGGCACCTTCTTGATAGCACTTTTGTGTCAGTCTATACTGCCAGTTCCTGCTTCTATCTACACATCGTAAGTCAGGTGGTGGCATTTTCAGTGATATCTGAGGGGGTTTTCGCCCCTCCAATTGAGTTTAAATGACCAGGACAACATAGCGGCAGTTTTCATGGAGAAATGGGTCAGGATCTTTGCCTTGCTAAGGAGGCTGTGACAGGGTGGCCATCTCTGGCAGGAAGACCTTGTACTAACGAGTGCAGCTTAGCCTAATGGGATCGCTGCAAGAGTGAAGAGTCACCAACCGGAGTACTGTCACATCTCACATGACCAGAGAGCTGTCTGTGCAGAGTGTCAGGGTCAGAGATGTAGAAATAGGCTCTTGCATTTGTGATTCAAAGAACAAAAACACAGAACAGGAACAGATCCTTCGGCACTGACACATGATGCCTTTCTGAACTAAAGACCTTTTGCCTCTACGCAGTCCGTATCCCTCTGTTCCCGGCCTATCCAAGTATCTGTTAAGATGCCCCTTAAATGTTGCTATTGTATCTGCTTCGACCACCTCCTCTGGCAGCGCGTTCCAGGCACTAACCACCCTCTGTGTAAAAAAAACTTGCCTCTCACATCTCCTTTAACCTGTCCCCCTTTTATCTTAAACCTATGTCCCCCAGTGATTGACATTTCTATCCTGGGAAAAAGACTCTGACTATCCATTCTACCCAGGACTCTCATCATTTTGTAAACTTCTATCAGGTCACCCCTCAGCCTCTGAAGTTCAAGTGAAGACAAACCAAGTTTGTCCAATCTCTCCTCATAGCTAATACCCTCCAAACCAGGCAACACCCTGGTAAATCTTTCCTGTACCCCCTCCAAATGTGTGTGTGTGTGTGTATATATATATATTCCAGTTAAAGTTACAATGAATAATCCAAATATTTATTATATATGATTATATTCCTGTAATCCTATATCAGTCACACGCTAAATAATAGCAGAGTTGTTGTGATGGGAGACTTTAATTTCCCAAACATAGATTGGAATATCCCCAGGGTAAGGGGATTGGATGGGGAGGAGTTCGTTAGGTATGTTCAGGAGGGTTTCCTGACACAGCATGTGGACAAGCCTACAAGAGGAGAGGCTGTACTTGATCTGATACTGACCAATGAACCTGGACAGGTGTCAGATCTCTCAGTGGGAGAGCATCTTGGGGATAGCGATCATAACTCTATCTCCTTTATGCTTGCATTGGAAAAAGAGAGGATCAGGCAAGCTAGGAAAGTGTTTATATGGAGTAAGGGGAAATATGAAGACATAAGGCAGCAAATTAGAGGAGTAAATTGGAAGGAGGTATTCTCGGGGAAATGTACTGAAGAGAGGTGGCAGTTTTTCAAGGAATGTCTGTCTAGAGTTCTACAGGACAACGTTCCGAGCAGACAGGGAGGAGTTGGTCGGTTAAAGGAACCGTGGTGCACGAAAGCTGTGCGGGACCTAGTCGCGAAGAAAAGGAAAGCGTACAAAAGGTTCAGAGAGCTTGGCGAAGATCGGGATCTAGATGAGTATGCGGCTTGTAGGAAGGGACTAAAGAAGGAAATTAGGAGAGCCAGAAGGGGTCACGAGAAGGCCTTGGCAGGTAGGATTAAGGAAAACCCTAAGGGGTGCTATAAATATGTGAAGAGTAAAAGAATGAGACGTGAAGGAATAGGGCCTATAAAAGGTGAAGGCGGGAAAGTCTTTACGGAACCAGTAGAAATGGCAGAGGTGCTTAATGAGTATTTTGCCTCGGTTTTCACAGAGGAGAAGGACCTGGGTGGATGTACTGTGGGCTTGCGGTGGACTGAAAAGATTGAGTATGTGGACTTTAACGAAGAGGTTGTGCTGGAATCTTTGAATGGCACCAAGATAGATAAGTCGCCGGGTCTGGATGGGATGTACCCCAGGTTACTGTGGGAGGCGAGGGAAGAGATTGCAGAGCCTCTGGCGATCATCTTTGCGTCGTCGATGGAGACAGGAGAGGTGCCGGAGGATTGGAGGATTGAGGATGTGGTTCCTATTTTCAAGAAGGGGAATAGGGATAGCCCAGGAAATTACCGACCGGTGAGTCTAACCTCAGTGGTTTGTAAGCTGATGGAGAAGATCCTGAGGGACAAGATTTATGAGCATTTAGAGAGGTTTAATATGCTCAAGAATACTCAGCATGGATTTGTCAAAGGCAGATCGTGCCTTACGAGCCTGGTGGAGTTCTTCGAAAATGTGACTAAACACATTGATGAAGGGAAAGCGGTAGATGTGGTTTATATGGATTTTAGCAAGGCGTTCGATAAGGTCCCCCATGCAAGGCCTCTAGAAAAAGTGAGAGGGCATGGGATCCAAGGAGCTGCTGCCCTGTGGATCCAGAACTGACTTGCCCAAAGGAGGCAGAGAGTGGGTATAGATGGGTCTTTTTCTAAATGGAGATCGGTCACCAGTGGTGTGCCCCAGGGATCTATTCTGGGACCCTTGCTGTTTGTCATTTTCATAAATGACCTGGATGAGGAAGTGAAGGGATGGGTTGGTAAGTTTGCTGACGACATGAAGGTTGGTGGGGTTGTGGATAGTATGGAGGGATGTCAGAAGTTACAGAGGGACATAGATAGGATGCAAGACTGGGCGGAGAAGTGGCAGATGGACTTCAACCCAGATAAATGCGGAGTGGTCCATTTTGGCAGGTCAAATGGGATGAAGGAGTGCAAAATAAAGGGAAAGACTCTTTGTGCTGTCGAGGATCAGAAGGACCTTGAGGTCCGGGTCTAAAATCGGCCGCGCAGGTGGAGGAGGTGGTTAAGAAGGCGTATGGTGTGCTGGCCTTTATCAATCGAGGGATTGAGTTTAGGAGTCCGGGGATAATGATGCAGCTATATAAGACCCTCGCCAGACCCCACTTGGAGTACTGTGCTCAGTTCTGGTCGCCTCATTACAGGAAGGATGTGGAAAAGATTGAAAGGGTGCAGAGGAGATTTACAAGGATGTTGCCTGGATTGAGTGGCATGCCTTCTGAGGATAGGCTGAAGGAGCTCGGTCTTTTCTCCTTGGAGAGACGTAGGATGAGAGGAGACCTAATAGAGGTATATAAGATGTTGAGAGGCATAGATCGGGTGGACTCTCAGAGGCTTTTTCCCAGGGTGGAAATGGCTGCTACGAGAGGACACAGGTTTAAGGTGCTGGGGGGTAGGTACAGGGGAGATGTTAGGGGGAAGTTTTTCACACAGAGAGTGGTGGGCGAGTGGAATCGGCTGCCGTCAGTGGTGGTGGAGGCGAACTCAATAGGATCTTTTAAGAGACTCCTGGATGAGTACATTGGACTTAATAGGATGGAGGGTTATAGGTAGGCCTAAAAGGTCGGGATATGTTCGGCACAACTTGTGGGGCCAAAACAGAGCCTCTGGCGATCATCTTTGCGTCGTCGATGGAGACAGGAGAGGTGCCGGAGGATTGGAGGATTGAGGATGTGGTTCCTATTTTCAAGAAGGGGAATAGGGATAGCCCAGGAAATTACCGACCGGTGAGTCTAACCTCAGTGGTTTGTAAGCTGATGGAGAAGATCCTGAGGGACAAGATTTATGAGCATTTAGAGAGGTTTAATATGCTCAAGAATACTCAGCATGGATTTGTCAAAGGCAAATTTAGAATTAGTGAGTGGCCAGGTTAGTGAGTGCCTTTAGAAACATAGAAACATGGATTACTAAATTTAGAAAAAGACCCATCTATACCCACTCTCTGCCTCCTTTGGGCAAGTCAGTTCTGGATCCACAGGGCAGCAGCTCCTTGGATCCCATGCCCTCTCACTTTTTCTAGAGGCCTTGCATGGGGGACCTTATCGATTTTTGTGCTGTAGTTTTTCTATGTTTCTATGTTTCTAAAGGCACTCACTAACCTGGCCACTCACTAATCTGGTGTTGTGAAACTTCTTACTAATGGAGCAAATATTATATCACCTGGTGCAGCTTGCATCTTTTAAGTGCTCTGTCAGAAGGCCATTGGCCTGAAAGATTCACTCTTTTTCTCTCGCCATAGATGCTGTCTGAATATTTCTCACATTTGCTGTTTTTATCACCTCTTTGTTTCTGGCAGGCTGTCAGAGGGATTCAGTAAAGTTCGGCAGTCTTCAGTTCATGCTTGCGCTCGGCAGCTGACTGGTGCCCCGTCAGGTGAAGCGAACACTTCCACCGCTTCCTCCATTGTTTGAGAGCGGGTGGAATTCAGGATTTACACACTGCCGTCTAATCCCAGAGTGCCATTGGCTGCTCCTGGGGGCCCTGGCAGGATCCTCCAGGAAGCTCCCTTTTCTCATAAATCACAAGAGATTCCATTAAATGTACAAGTGATGTAGCCGGAAGCCATTTCTGCTAATTGCAATGATGGTTGCAAGTTCATAGAATCATAGAATCTACAGTGCAGAAGGAGGCCATTTGGCCTATCGAGCCTGCACTGCCAACAATCCCACCCAGGCCCTATCCCTGCAACTCCACATATTTACCCTGCTGGTCCTCCTGACACTCAGGGGCAATTTAGCATGGCCAATCAACCTAACCCGCACATCTTTGGACTGTGGGAGGAAACCGGAGCACCCGGAGGAAACCCATGCAGACATGGGGGGATATGCAGACTCTGCACAGACAGTGACCTGAGGCCAGAATTGAACCTGGGTTCTGGTGCTGTGAGGCAGTGGTGCTGAACACTGTGCCCGAGCTTCCCTTGTTGCAGTGATCCACTGTCTCATTCAGTCCTTGCTTCCACACAGCTCACGAGAAGCTGGCTGATCAAGCGGAGAAACCTATCCCCTGCACACTTGGCTGAGAATCCCTCAGAATAACACATGCTGTGGATCAACTATGTTTAATTTGATTTATTATTGTCCTATATTAGTATACAGTGAAAAGTATTGTTTCTTGCACGCTATACAGACAAAACATACTGTTCATTGAGTGCATAGGGGAGAAGGATAGGAGAGAGTGCAGAATGTAGTGTTACAGTCATAGCTCGGGTGTAGAGAAAGATCATCTTAATGCAAGGTAGGTCCATTCAAAAGTCTGACGGCAGCAGGGAAGAAGCTGTTCTTCAGTCGGTTGGCACGTGACCTCAGACTTTTGTATCTTTTTCCCGAAGGAAGAAGGTGGAAGAGAGAATGTCCGGGGTGCGTGGGGACCTTGATTATGCTGGCTGCTTTGCCGAGGCAGCGGGAAGTGTAGACAGAGTCAGTGGATGGGAGGCTGGTTTGCGTGATGGATTGGGCTACATTCACAACCTTTTGTAGTTCCTTGCGGTCTTGGGCAGAGCAGGAGCCATACCAAGCTGTGATACAACCAGAAAGAATGTTTTCAATGGTGCATCTGTAAAAGTTGGTGAGAGTCGTAGCTGACATGCCAAATTTCTTCAGCCTCCTGAGAAAGTAAAGACGGTAGTAGGCTGTTACAATCAGACACTCATCAAGCAGACCATTCCCCAAACAATGATTGTAATGCCTCACAAAATATGGTGATTTACTCAAATGCCGTCCTCAAACACTGTCCAATTTGATAAGATTTGGAGCTATGCTGCATAATTTAGCTTTCAAAACATGACAGCATATAGACTGAGCATTGGACTAAAAGCTTCAGTATAATGAGAGAGGTGACAGGAATTGGTGAGGAAGTGCTCCAACACTTCTTATAACTGAAGCTCTTTAGCAATAGCGTTTTGTCTCATTTCCTCTCCCCCATCCCCTGCACCCCATCCCCATAGTGACCGTATCTCTCAGACCTTTCTACCTTTGAATAAATTGCCTGTGCCTGAAGACCACTATTGATATTTGTGCCAACCAACATTGCCAGGTCACCAGCTACAATGGGAATTCTCACTATATAATCACAGAATCATCGAACTATTTTGGTGTTGAAGGAGGCCATTCAGCCTATTGTGTCTGAACTGGCTCTCCAAATGGGCATCATGGCTTGCTGCCACTCCCCTGCCTTTACCCTGTACCCCTGCGCATTGTTTCTATTCAAGTAATCATCCAATGTGCTCTTGAATGCCTCAATCAAACCTGGCTCCACCGCACTTCAAGGCAGTGCATTCCAGATTTGAATCACTCTTTGTGTGAAAACATTCCTTTCTCACGTCACATTTGCTACTTTTGCAAATCACTTTCAATCTGTGCCCTTTTTTTCTTGGTACTATTATGAGCGGGAATAGTTTCTTCCTTTCTACTCTCTCAAGTCCCTTCATGATTTTGAACGTCTCCTCTTAGCCTCTAGTCCCAATCTCTCCAATCTATCCTCAAAGCTGAAGTTTCTCATCCCTGGAATCATTGTTACAAACCTCTCCTGCTCTCTGCAATGCATTCACAGCCTTCCTGTAGTGTGGCACCCAGAACTGTGCACAATACCCCAGCTAAGGTCTAACTAGTGTCTTGGACAGGTTCAGTGTAACCTCCTTGCTCCATGTGAAGAAGTGATATTATCCTGGCTTACACAAATACCTATACATTAATTATCACACTGGTGTTAAACCCTAATGCATGTTTTCAGTGCTCCTTTGTCCACTCTCCTGCTTCTTCCGGATGCTCTCTCTACAGTGGCTACACGGGAGTTGGAAGGGGAGTGTGGCTTTATCAAGAGACCCCAAGATGTTAAGTGATGATGACCTGAACAAGCCTTGCTACAGATTGCAGCAGGTCGGAATATCAGTTGTGGCTCAGTTAGTAACACGCTCCTCTCTGAGTCACAAGGTCTGCGTTTAAATCCCCTCCAGGGCATTTTTTTTGGAAAACTATACGTTGTTTAAAATATATAAAAGAACATTTCAAAGCATTTCAAAATGGCCATCGCAAGAAGTGCAATAATACTGACTTTTCCGACATAGATCATGTTACACTCTGAGATGCTTCAATACAATTGTGATCAGTGTAATATTTACTGTATGAATCATAGAATCCCTACAGTGCAGAAGGAGGCCATTCGGCCCATCGAGTCTGCACCGACCACAATCCCACCCAGGCCCTACCCCCACATATTTACCCGCTAATCCCTCTAACCTACACATCCCAGGACTCTAATGGGCAATTTTTAACCTGGCCAATCAACCTAACCTGCACATCTTTGGACTGTGGGAGGAAACCGGAGCACCCGGAGGAAACCCACACAGACACGAGGAGAATGTGCAAACTCCACACAGACAGTGACCCGAGCCGGGAATCGAGCCCGGGACCCTGGAGCTGTGAAGCAGCAGTGCTAACCACTGTGCTACCGTGCCGCCCATATGTGTTCAGTGTGTGAGATACATTTCCAGCGTTCAGTGCACTGTGGCAGCGACCTTTCCCCAGTGTGCCTCTGTGGTGGCTGCCTCCAGCTTCAGTGCCTCTCTCAGCACATTGTATAGGACCTTGGAATGTGCCAGTCTGTGATGCTCAGTTATGGATAACTCTTTACACTGGAAGGCCAACAGCTTTATGGCAGCAAACAGAGTCTTTGACCAAGCGGATGATCATCCAGCTGCAGTTTGTCTCGGTGTGCGTCCCTAGGAACAGCCCGCAGAGCAGAATATTAATTCACAGAACTCCTCGGAATAGCTTCGACAAAATCCACTGTCTTTCTCTCCAGACATTCTTTGCAAAGGCACATCCCAGACACAGGTGAACAATGATCTCTTTCCCACTACAGCGACCTGGAGGGCAATGTGTGAACGGGCTGAGACTCTGGTCATATAGAAAGGATCTGATAGGGAGGGCCTTTCCCACCGCCAGCCAAGCGAAGTCTTATTGATTGTCTGCAAGTTCTGGCATTGTGCCAAATTACTTTGATAGTCTGCTGCAGAAACCACCTGACAGGATCCACCATCTTCTTTCCCATGGGGCCTCGAGGACATTATGTGCGGACCACTGCTTAATGGACTTGTGGTCAAATGTGTTTCCCGACATAAACTTTTCCATGAAGGACAGCTGGTACAGCATGATCCAACTACTTGGAGTCTTCTGTGACATGTGGCCAGACCCATCCTTTGCAACACCTGGAAGATGTAGAACCTCAGCACACTGTGACACCCAGGACTCCGAGGATTTATGCACAGCTTGGTTCAGCCACACACAAAGGTGGCCATCTGGGTAAGGGTGATGTTAGGTATATTTTTTCCTCCTTTGTACATCATGTCCCCACAAACACAGTCCATTTTTGACCTCAAGGTAAAGCGGAAGTTGGTTTGGGTACTCGCCAGGATGCAGCAGTGAGGAATCGACCTGACCTGTACCACATAGAACATAGAACATAGAACAATACAGCACAGAACAGGCCCTTCAGCCCACGATGTTGTGCCGAGCTTTATCTGAAACCAAGATCAAGCTATCCCACTCCCTATCATCCTGGTGTGCTCCATGTGCCTATCCAATAACCACTTAAATGTTCCTAAAGTGTCTGACTCCACTATCACTGCAGGCAGTCCATTCCACACCCCAAACACTCTCTGAGTAAAGAACCTACCTCGGACATCCTTCCTATATCTCTCACCATAAACGCTATAGTTATGCCCCCTTGTAATAGCTCCATCCACCCAAGGAAATAGTCTTTGAACGTTCACTCTATCTATCCTCTTCATCATTTTATAAACCTCTATTAAGTCTCCCCTCAGCCTCCTCTGCTCCAGAGAGAACAGCCCTAGCTCCCTCAACCTTTCCTCATAAGACCTACCCTCCAAACCAGGCAGCATCCTGGTAAATCTCCTCCGCACTCTTTCCAGCGCTTCCACATCCTTCTTATAGTGAGGTGACCAGAACTGCACACAATATTCCAAATGTGGTCTCACCAAGGTCCTGTACAGTTGCAGCATAACCCCACGGCTCTTAAACTCCAACCCCCTGTTAATAAAAGCTAACACACTATAGGCCTTCTTCACACTTGAGTGGCAACCTTTAGAGATCTGTGGATATGGACCCTAAGATCTCTGTGTTCCTCCACAGTAGTCAGAACCCTACCTTTGACCCTGTAATCCACATTTAAATTTGTCCTACCAAAATGAATCACCTCACATTTATCAGGGTTAAACTCCATCTGCCATTTTTCAGCCCAGCTTTGCATCCTATCTATGCCTCTTTGCAGCCTACAACAGCCCTCCACCTCATCCACTACTCCACCATCTTGGTGTCTTCAGCAAATTTACTGATCCACCCTTCAGCCCCCTCCTCTAGGGGGGGTCATTAATAAAAATCACAAAGAGCAGAGGACCAAGCACTGATCCCTGTGGCACTCCGCTAGCAACCTGCCTCCAGTCCGAAAATTTTCCATCCACCACCACCCTCCGTCTTTGATCAGGTAGCCAGTTACCTATCCAATCGGCCAACTTTCCCTCTATCCCACACCTCCTCACTTTCATCATAAGCCGACCATGGGGGACCTTATCAAACGCCTCACTAAAATCCATGTGTATGACATCAACTGCCCTACCTTCATCAACACACTTAGTTACCTCCTCAAAAGGTTCTATCAAATTTGTGAGGCATGACTTGCCCTTCACAAATCCGTGCTGACTATCCCGGATTAATCCACATCTTTCTAAATGGTCGTAAATCCCATCCCTAAGGACCTTTTCCATCAATTTACCAACCACCGAAGTAAGACTAACCGGTCTATAATTACCAGGGTCACCAGGAACACCAAGAATGCCCCACACCTGTAAAACATGTTCTTACCCACAATAGAGAGGGACTGCTGCTCCCACATGCCCAATTTTGTTTGACCATAGCTACAAAATCCTTCCAGTTCCTCGCACATGGCCGGTCCCTCTGAATCAGGCAGTCTGATGTGATGGTGAAGGCGACAAAGGATTGTTCAGCCCAGTTCCCAAAGAACATGGCCTCACTCTTGCCGCAATTTATCTTGGCTCCAGAAGCCAGCTTGAACTGGCGTCAGATGTTGATCAGCCTGCGCACGGACAGCGGGTCCAAGCAGAAGATGGTGATATTGTTCATTAAGAAGTCTCACAACACCAGGTTAAAGTCCAACAGGTTTATTTGGTAGCAAATACCATAAGCTTTCGGAGCGTTGCCCCTTTGTCAGATGGAGTGGTTATCTGTTCTCAAACAGTGCAAACAGACACAGAAATCAAATTACAGAATACTGATTAGAATGCAAATCTCTACAGCCAGCCAGGTCTTAAATGTACAGACAATGTGGGTGGAGGGAGTTTAACCTGGTGTTGTGAGAGTTCTTACTGTGCTTACCCCAGTCCAACGCCGGCATCTCCACATATTGTTCATGAACAGGGAGGCTTTGAGCTGAGTGCCGACATTACCTGGGATTGTCATTCCTCTTACGCTCAAATCTTTCCCAATGGACTCAGCGAGAGGTTCTCTGCAACACAGGTACAGGCAAGAGAGAGGGAGCAGCCCTTCCTGACTCCAGGTTTAATTGGAAAGCTTTCTGGTTCCCGTTGATTGATTGAACCGCGCTACTGATGTCTGTGTAGAGCAGCTGGATCCAATCGCAGATTCTCTCCCCAGACCACATTTTGGTGAGCACATCCACCATGTAGGTGTGCGATGTTCCAGGGAGATAAGGCAGCTGTCCACACCCCTGTCCCGTACATAGGCAGTAGCTCGAGACTATCTGAGATCGTCCTGCTGGGTACTGCGTAGGTCGGGTAAGGGTGGATCAACGGCTCCAGAGCAGACCTGACCTGATTCCTGGTGACTATGGGCAGTATTTTACTGTCCACATCGACAGCGAAATGGGTCACCAATTTCTAATTTCCTGCCTTTCCCCCTCCTGCCTGTAGGTGAGGGTGATGATGCCTTTCCTCATGGATTCTGACAGCTGGAAACTGGGATTCAGCTCGATGGCTACTTCATAGAATCATACAATCCCCACAGTGCAGGAGAAGCCATTGGCTCATTGGGTCTGGAAAAGGCTGCACGGTGACACAGTGGTTACCACTGCTGCCTCACAGTGCCAGGGACCTGGGTTTGATTCCCGGCTTGGGTCACCGTCTGTGTAGGGTTTGATGTGGAGATGCTGGCGTTGGACTGGGGTGGGCACAGTAAGAAGTCTCACAACACCAGGTTAAATTCCAACAGGTTTAGTTGGTAGCGTGAGCTTTCGGAGCACTGCTCTTTCATCAGGTGAGTGCCAGGTGAGTGCAGTCACCTGATGAAGGAGCAACGCTCCGAAAGCTCGTGCTACCAAATAAGCCTGTTGGACTTTAACCTGGTGTTGTGAGACTACTTACTGTGTGTAGAGTTTGCACGTTCTCCCCATGTCTGCATGGGTTTCCCCCGGGTTCTACAGTTCCCTCTCACAGTCTAAAGATGTGTGGGTTAGGTTGATTGGCCATGCTAAGTTCACCCTAGTGTCAGTGTGTTTAGCAGGGTAAATGTGAGGAGTTATGGGAATAGGGTCTGGGTGGGATTGTGTTTGGTGCACTGTAGGAATTCTACGATTCTATGTCTGTTGGCTTTGGGCAGGAATGTCCGGTTCACTCGAGCGAGGCGGGAAAGTCCCGCCCAGTACCTTACCAAGGCCGTCTCCCCCGCCTGCTCTGTAACCCCACAACTTTACCATAGCTCATGCTTGCTGGCCAGTGGGCACACGATGGGCTGAATGGCCTCTTCCCATACAGTAAATTTCTGATTCTTTATCTCTCTCTCTATCCCTCTCTATGTCTGTTGAGTAATTCATTCATAAAGGAGATTTACTTAATCAATTAGCCCTTCAGCACTGCAGGAGATTTAGTCATGAAGCCAGTTGCTGCATGATATTACTGCTTGCTATCCAGCCCTATAAAATACACCTCCCCTAGAGATGCTGCAGGATGCCTTTTATTAGGGGTTCTCCATCGGATTTCTTCCCCTGTCAGTTGGCGTGCTGCTTCTGGGGAATACGATGGCAGCTCATCGACTTAATATACATACGGCCTCATCTCAAAAATGTTTTGGATCCCAGCCGAGACCTTCAGGCAGGCAATGTACCCATTAGATTTACAATGGCGATGAAACCTCCCGCTGTGTTCCCCATTAATGCATTTTATTTCCAGAGAGCGGAAACTTATAATGTGCCAAACCTTGTGTTTAATCTTTCCCTGGGCCTTGGTGTTTGAATCCATTACCGCCAGTGTTACAATGTAAACTGGTTCAAAGCTGGCCCGCAACTTACTTTCCTTTTAATTCACACCAATTTGCCATGTGTATGACCTGGCTGGCTTGGAGTGTCTTCTTGTCATTAACGCGGTTGTTAGGGTCTATTTTGCTGTTTGTGTCGAGAATAAACTCTAACCTTGTTCCAATCTAAATACAATATTCATCTTGAATTTCCTGAAAACACAATTACTCAAAGGCAAATGTTCTAAGAAATTTTGGTACAAGTGACTCATGCCATTATTCATAGAATCATAGAAGCCCTACAGTACAGAAAGAGGCCATTTGGCCCATCGAGTCTGCACCGACCACAATCCCACCCAGGCCCTATCCCCAAATCCCTACACATTTACCCACTAATCCCTCTAACCTACGCATCTCAGGACACTAAGGGGAAATTTTAGCATGGCCAATCAACCTAACCCGCACATCTTTGGACTGTGGGAGGAAACCGGAGCACCCGGAGGAAACCCACGCAGACATGGGGAGAATGTGCAAACTCCACACAGACAGTGACCCCAGCCGGGAATCGAACCCAGGACCCTGGAGCTGTGAAGCCGCAGTGCTAACCACTGTGCTACCGTGCCGCCCTATTAAGCAGGGAAGTCATGTTGGAGTTGTATAGAACTTTGGTGGGGCCACAGCTGGAGCACTGTGTGCAGTTCTGGTCGCCACATTATAGGAAGGATGTGAATGCACTAGAGGGAGTGCAGAGGAGATTCACCAGGATGCTGCCTGGGATGGAACCATAGAATCCATTGAATCCCTACAGTGCAGAAGGAGGCCATTTGGCCCATCGAGTCTGCACCAACCACAATCCCACCCCAGGTCCTATCCCTACCTCAACAACCCCACACATTTACCCTGCTGATCCCTCTAATCTACATATCCCAAACACGAAGGGGCAATTTAGCATGGCCAATCAACCTAACCTGCACATCTTTGGACTGTGGGAGGAAATTCAAGCCGGGAATTGAACCCGGGTCCCTGGAGCTGTGAGGCAGCAGTGCTAACCACTGTGCCACCATGCCACCCCATCAATATATGGTCATCCCTTGACTTTTAATTCCACCATTTTATTGGATTCAAATTTCACCATCTGCTGTGGTGGGATTCGAACCCATGTGTCCAGAATATGACCTGGGTCTTGGGATTGTTAGTCCAACCACAATACCACTACACCACTGCCTACCCTGTCACCACACTGATAATTCCTTGGACATTTTGCACCTTTACGCTAACAGACACAGTGAGATTTTACTGCAGATTGTGGCAAAGAACTTGGAGTGCAGGATGACCCCACTCTTTCAATGCCAGAATACACATTTAGGCCTGTACCCGATGTGTATGTTGACCACTACATCTGCTCCCACCCTCAGCGTTTTTCAATGAATGAATGAATGTTTAGGGCTATACTCACAATTAGGAGGGACCTCCACCTTTCAGCTCAGAAATACATGGTTTGGGTTACCTTCTCCTGAAAAGTTGGCACATGGAATCAAGTGGGTAATATGGGCCATGTTGCCAAGGAGATGCGCCCCAGAAGTTTAAAGCATGAAGCATGATGACCAATGGACAGAAATGGCTCCTCCTAGCAAAAGGAATCAAGTACGAAGCTGCTTTCAAGCTAAAAGTCACAATATTTGCCAACTCAACAAGTAACTGTGCTGTGTTGAGGGGAATTCAGTGTCAGTGAAAAACTAGTATGAAAATGAAAGAGAAAGGAATCCGTCCTCAGGAAGATGGCCACAGTGAAATGTGGCATGAGAACTGGAACAGCCACTGGCCCGATCTAGAGAAGCATGTATCAGAATAGGTCCTCGAAAAACCATCAGAATGGTTTGATCATCACCAGAAACGAGAGGCGATGGCCTAGTGATAATATCACTAAATTATTAATCCAAAAACTCGGCCAATGTTCTGGGGGTCCGGGTTTGAATCCCACCACGGCAGGTGATGGAATTTGAATTCAATAAAAAAAATCTGGAATTGAGAATCTATTGATGACCATGAAACTATTGTCGATTGTCGGAAAAATCCATCTGGTTCACTAATGTCCTTCAGGGAAGGAAATCTGCTATCCTTACCCCATCTGGCCTACATGTGACTCCAGAGCCACAGCAATGTGGTTGACTCTGAACTGCCCTCCAAGGGCAACTAGGGATGGGCAATAAATGCTGGCCAGCCAGTGACGCCCATGTCCCACGAATGAATAAAATAAAAGAAATGCAATGGCATTTCACTGGGCCAAGTCAAACCCTGAGTCCAGAAAATATTTCAGAACAACAACTAGTTGGTGTACCCACTTTATGCAATGAAAAGTCTCGTGCTCTGGCAGGAGACGAAGATCACTCAGTCTACCAAAAGACCTTAACACAAATATCACCAGTTCTCAGTGATTCTTCACCAGGTAGCAGCAACACAAGGCTATCCATTATGTCACATCAGCAAGATGGATGAAACACCCATGAATTTCAATATGCCCAGCAAACGGTCTATGGAGTGGAAAGGTTCAAAAACAGTTCCAGTGAAAACCACAGGATCACAGAAGTGTTACAATGCAGAAGGAGGCCATTTGACCCTTTCATCGGGATTCACTGGCCTCCCCGTGACATTTTACTCACGGTGGGAGGTAGTGTGCTGTTGGCCCACGTTGGGATCTTCTGGCCCCACCGCTGTCAATGGAATTTCCCATTGATTCCACCCCATGCCAGGAAACACGCGGCGGGGGTGCGCCCGCAGTGGCACCAAATGATCCTGCCAACGTCAACAGCCGAAAGCTGGTGTCTGTGGTGTCTGCACAGGATATGAAAATACAAGATTCATGGTGCTACTGACCTCCATGTCTGATGGAATGTAAATAAAACCAGGCCAAAAATCCTGTTTCCTGCATAAGTAAGTTTAGATTTTAAACATTGGAGCCATAAAGTAATAAAAAGATTGATCCTTTTCTGGGAAGAGGAACTTCTAAAAGATTGTAGAAACAGTAGAGTGGACGATCAAAGGAGAAACACATATTTAGAGTGAGACTGAAGGCTATTGTGTGTGGCTGAGAGATCTTGACCAAGATGGCGCATTCTGGAGCCAGACGTGTGAACCCCAGTTTCCTGACACCTTCAGAGAGGAGAGTATGAAATTTCATGGAAAATCTATAAGGACTGTTGCCATCAAAAGAAGGTTTTAGCTCTGAATTTTTAAAATATCTTTTAGGAAATGCTTGTAAAGTACTGTTAACTGTGTAAAGATGTTCTCATGTCTTTAAATGTTATTTTATTTTTCCTTCCTTTTTAATAGATGTTTAAATTTGCTGTTTAAATCATCATAAATGGCCTTAAATTTACTTATCCTGACTTCAGATAATTCCTCATAATGTACAAATTGCAAACCATTGTGGCAGCTTTTTCCAAGTTTTACTTTGGGATTAGGGCAGCTTGGAACTTACCATCTGTCATGCCAGAATGCAAAGAATGCAACTTTCTAGTATGGGACATGTTCAGAAACAATGAGATCAAGTATTCCTGCAAATACATGATACCTATATTGCTGTTATAGCAGGGGATCTAACCTTTTGATGTGTGTCTCGGTAAGTCATTCAAAGATCATGTTTGTGCCAAATGGAATAGGTGGATGGTTATTGGAGAAAAAAACCTTCACGCAGAGAGCAAACATGAGTTCTACTGCACTTGATGTTTTGTGTCATTTCATTATCAAATCATGGGATGCTATTAATGCATTCAAAAATGCTAATTCCCAATTCAATGGATACAGAGGAAGATGATTGTTGTGGAGGGATAATTCGGAAACTGAGAGCACCACATCTGATGCTGAGAGGGATCCTGCACGGTGAGTGCTGTTTGACTGTGAGGAGTGCTTTTGGAGTTGGGTGAACACAGGGAGTTATAAGGAGGTAAGTCGTCATTAAACTTGCTTTCAGGGTGGGCTAAATTAGTTCTTATGTGAGAAGTTAAAAGCTGAACTCCTGCAACAGGAATCAGCTGAGTCAGCTCTCAACTGGACTTGGCTGGTTGTTTGTACAACTAGTTAAAGTCAGTTCCAGGACTTTGTAAGTTGTGCCTATAAAAAACAGAGGCCTCACAGTGCTGCTCTGACTGCACAGTGAGTGCTGCTCTGACTGCACCGTGAGTGCTGCTTTGACTGCACCGTGAGTGCTGCTCTGACTGCACCGTGAGTGCTGCCTGATTGCGAGGAGTGCTTTTGGAGTTGAGTGAAATCAGTGAGTTATGTGAAGCAGGCAGCAAAGGCTGCAAGGGAGAGTGCTGATTGGTCAGGAAGTGTTATTTTTTCTTTTTGCTCTCGGCATTGTAGTTGTTGTACATTATTATAGTGTTTCTGTGTAATTTCTGTGGTTTATAGTTTGAAAAGGTTATATTCGGTAGTAACAAGGAGCAGGAAAGAAAGGCCCTAAAAAATTGTATATAACCTGAAACAAAACATCTTTCAAAAGTTTAATTTAAAGGAGTAAGACATGACAGGGGAGCTCCAAGCTGTGGTTTGCTCCTCTTGCTCCATGTGGGAGGCTGGAGACAGTTCCAGTCCCCTGGGTCAGCATGTGTGCGGGATGTGTCTCCAGCTACAGCTCCTGGAAGCTCGAGTTTCAGAGCTGGAGCGGCGGCTGGAGATACTGTGGAGTATCCGCGAGTCAGAGAGTATCGTGGATAGCACATATAGAGAGGTGGTCACACCGCAGGCTCAGACTCCACAGGCAGGAAGGGAATGGGTGACCACCAGACGGAGCAAGAGAGATAGGCAGGTAGTGCAGGAATCTCCTGTGATCATTCCCCTGCAAAACAGATATACCGCTTTGGATACTGTGAGGGGAATTACCTCTCTGGGGAAAGCAGCAGCAGCCAAACTCGTTGCACCACGGTTGGTTCTGCTGCAGAGGGGAGGGGTAAAATGTGTGCCAGCGCAATAGTTATAGGGGATTCAATTGTAAGGGGAATGGGCAGGCATTTCTGTGGCCACAAACGAGACTCCAGGATGGTATGTTGCTCCTTGGTGCTCGGGTCTAGGATGTTTCAGAGCCACTGCAGGACATTCTGAAAGAGGAGGGTGATCAGCCAGTGGGCATAGTACACATCGTTACAAACAACACAGGTAGAAAAAGGGATGAGATCCTAAAAGCAGAATACAGGGAGCTAGGAAGAAAGTTAAGAAATCGGACCTCAAAGGAAGTGATTACAGGATTGCTACTGGTGCCACGTGCTAACCAGAGTAGAAATGAGAGGATATATCGGATAAATACATGGCTGAAGAGATGGTGTCAGGGGGAGGGTTTCGGATTCCTGGGGCATTGGGACCGGTTCAGGGGGAGGTGGGACCTGTATAAATTGGACAAGTTACACCTGGGCAGGACTGGGACTGATGTCCCAGCAGGACTGTTTGCTAGAGCAGTTGGGGAGGGTTTAAACTAATATGCCAAGGGGATGGGAACCTATGTAAGGAGTCTGAGAAGGCAGGAGCAAGGACAAAATGTGGGGAGAATGTTCCAACTACATCAAAAATCAGGAAAAAAGTTAAAAGGAAGGAGAACTCAGGAGATATTATTCATGGAAGTATGAGAATTCAAAAAGAAGGTACAAAAACTAACATAAGGGCACTTTATCTGAATGCTCGTAGCATTCGAAACAAGTGGGAAGGGGTCGATCGCTTTGCTGGGAGTTTTCTATTGGCCGCCCAATAGTAACAGGGAGGAGGAGGAGCAGATAGGGAAACAGATCCTGGAGAGATGCGGTAAAAGCAGAGTTGTTGTGATGGGAGACTTTAATTTCCCAAACATAGATTGGAATATCCCTAGGGTAAGGGGATTGGATGGGGAAGAGTTTGTTAGGTGTGTTCAGGAGGGTTTCCTGACACAGCATGTGGACAAGCCTACAAGAGGACAGGCTGTACTTGATCTGATACTGACCAATGAACCTGGACAGGTGTCAGATCTCTCAGTGGGAGAGCATCTTGGGGATAGCAATCATAACTCTATCTCCTTTAGGCTTGCATTGGAAGAAGAGAGGATCAGGTAAGCTAGGAAAGCGTTTATATGGAGTAAGGGGAAATATGAAGACAAAAGGCAGCAAATTAGAGGAGTAAATTGGAAGGAGGTATTCTCAGGGAAATGTACTGAAGAGAAGTGGCAGTTTTTCAAGGAATGCCTGTCTAGGGTTCTACAGGACAACGTTCCGAGCAGACGGGGAGGAGTTGGTAGGTTAAAGGAACCGTGGTGCACGAAAGCTGTGCGGGACCTAGTCGCGAAGAAAAGGAAAGCGTACAAAAGGTTCAGAGAGCTTGGCGAAGATAGAGATCTAGATGAGTATACGGCTTGGAGGAAGGGACTAAAGAAGGAAATTAGGAGAGCCAGAAGGGGTCACGAGAAGGCCTTGGCAGGTAGGATTCAGGAAAACCCTAAGGCGTTCTATAAATATGTGAAAAGTAAAAGGATGAGACGTGAAGGAATAGGGCCTATAAAAGGTGAAGGCGGGAAAGTCTGTACGGAACCAGTAGAAATGGCAGAGGGGCTTAATGAGTATTTTGCCTCGGTTTTCACAGAGGAAAAGGACCTGGGTGGATGTACTGTGAGCTTGCGGTGGACTGAAAAGATTGAGTATGTGGAATTTAACGAAGAGGTTGTGCTGGAATCTTTGAATGGCATCAAGATAGATAAGTCGCCGGGTCCGGATGGGATGTACCCCAGGTTACTGTGGGAGGCGAGGGAAGAGATTGCAGAGCCTCTGGCGATGATCTTTACGTCGTCGATGGAGACAGGAGAGGTGCCGGAGGATTGGAGGAATGTGGATGTGGTTCCTATTTTCAAGAAGGGAATAGGATAGCCCAGGAAATTACCGACCGGTGAGTCTAACCTCAGTGATTGCTACGAGAGGACACAGTTGGTTGCTACGAGAGGACACAGGTTTAAGGTGCTGGGGGGTAGGTACAGGGGGGATGTCAGGGGTAAGTTTTTCACTCAGAGGGTGGTGGGTGAGTGGAATCGGCTGACGTCGGTGGTGGTGGAGGCAAACTCGTTGGGGTCTTTTAAGAGACTTCTGGATGAGTACATGGGATTTAATGGGATTGAGGGCTATAGATAGGCCTAGAGGTGGGGATGTGATCGGCGCAACTTGTGGGCCGAAGGGCCTGTTTGTGCTGTGGCTTTCTATGTTCTATATGTTCTATGATTGGTAAGCTGTTGGAGAAGATCCTGAGGGACAGGATTTATGAGCATTTAGAGAGGTTTAGTATGCTCAAGAATAGTCAGCACGGCTTTGTCAAAGGCAGATCGTGCCTTATGAGCCTGGTGGAGTTCTTCGAAAATGTGACTAAACACATTGATGAAGGCAAAGCGGTAGATGTGGTTGATATGGATTTTAGCAAGGCGTTCGATAAGGTCCCCCATGCAAGGCTTCTAGAAAAAGTGAGAGGGCATGGAATCCAAGGGGCTGCTGCCCCGTGGATCCAGAACTGGCTTGCCCAAAGGAGGCAGAGAGTGGGTATAGATGGACCTTTTTCTAAATGGAGATCGGTCACCAGTGGTGTTCCCCAGGGATCTGTTCTGGGACCCTTGCTGTTTGTTATTTTCACAAATGACCTGGATGAGGAAGTGGAGGGATGGGTTGGTAAGTTTGCCGACGACATGAAGGTTGGTGGGGTTGTGGATAGTCTGGAGGGATGTCACAAGTTACAGAGGGACATAGATAGGATGCAAGACTGGGCGGAGAAGTGGCAGATGGACTTCAACCCAGATAAATGCGTAGTGGTCCATTTTGGCAGGTCAAATGGGATGAAGGAGTGCAAAATAAAGGGAAAGACTTTTAGTACTGTAGAGGATCAGAAGGACCTTGGGGTCCGGGTCCATAGGACTCTAAAATTGGCCCCAAAGGTGGAGGAAGTGGTTAAGAAGGTGTATAGTGTGCTGGCCTTTATCAATCGAGGGATTGAGTTTCGGAGTCCGGGGATAATGATGCAGCTATATAGTACTCCACTTGGAGTACTGTGCTCAGTTCTGGTCACCTCATTACAGGAAGGATGTGGAAATGATTGAAAGGGTGCAGAGGAGATTTACAAGGATGTTGCCTGGATTGAGTGGCATGCCTTATGAGGATAGGCTGAGGGAGCTCGGTCTTTTCTCCTTGGAGAGACGTAGGATGAGAGGAGACCTAATAGAGGTATATAAGATGTTGAGAGGCATATATCGGGTGGACTCTCAGAGGCTTTTTCCCAGGGTGGAAATGGCTGCTACGAGAGGACACAGGTTTAAGGTGCTGGGGGGTAGGTACAGGGGAAATGTTCGGGGTAAGTTTTTCATACAGAGGGTGGTGGGCGAGTGGAATCGGCTGCCGTCAGTGGTGGTGGAGGCAAACTCAATAGGGACTTTTAAGAGACTCCTGGATGAGTACATTGGACTTAATAGGATGGAGGGTTATAGGTAGGCCTAGAAGGTAGGGATATGTTCAGCACAACTTCTGGGGCCGAAGGGCCTGTTGGTGCTGTAGTTTTTCTATGTTTCTATGTTTCTAAATCATTGTGAACGAGTATGATTTGGTGGCCATTACAGAGACATGGTTGCAGGATGGTCACGATTGGGAGTTGAATATCCAGGGGTATCAGACTGTTCGGAGGGACAGACAGGAAGGTAAGGGAGGTGGTGTAGCTCTGATATTGAAGGATGACATCAGACGGTAGTGAGAGATGATATAGGTTCTATGGGAAAAAAAAGTTTGAATCCATTTGGGTGGAAATTAGAAATAGTAAGGAGAAAAAGTCACTGATAGGCGTAGTCTATAGGTCACCAAATAATGACATCATGGTGGGGGAAGCAATAAACAAAGAAATAACTGATGCATGTAAAAATGGTACAGCAATTATCATGGGGGACTTTAATGTACATATCAATTGGTCAAACCAGATTGGTCAAGGCAACCTTGAGTAGGAGTTCATAGAATGTAACCGCGATAGCTTTCTTGAACAGTTTGTAATGGAACCTACGAGGGAGCAAGTTACCCTAGATCTGGTTCTGTGTAATGAGACAGGAATAACTAATGATCTTACAGTATGGTTGAATTTAAAATACAGATGGAGCATGAGGAGGTAAAATCCAATACCAGTGTCTTGTGCTTAAATAAAGGAGACTACAAAAGGATGAGGGAGGAGTTGGTTAAAGTAGACTGGGAGCAAAAACTTGATGATGGGACAATTGAGGAACAGTGGAGGACTTTCAAAGCGATCTTTCACAGTGCCCAGCAAAAGTATATACCAGTGATAAGGAACGACTGTAGAAAAAGAGATAATCAGCCATGGATATCTAAGGAAATAAAGGAGGGATCAAATTGAAAGAAAATGCAAACAAAGTGGCAAAGATTAGTGGGAAACGAGAGGATTGGGAAATCTTTAAAGGTCAACGGAAAAAGCTATAAAGAAAAGTAAGATGAATTATGAGAGCTCAGAATATAAAAACAGATAGCAAAAGTTTCCACAAATATATAAAATGAAAAAGAGTGGCTAAAGTAAACATTGGTCCTTTAGAGGATGAGAAGGGGGATGTAATAACTGGAAATGAGAAAATGGCTGAGGCATTGAACAGGTATTTTGTGTTGGTCTTCACAGGGGAAGACACAAATAACATGCCAAAAATTGATGACAGGAAGGCTATGGCAGTTAAGGACCTAGAAACCATCATCATCATGAAAGAGGGAGTGTTGGGCAAGTCAATGGGGCTAAAGGTAGACAAGTCTCCTGGTCCTGATGGAATGCATCCCAGGGACTAAAAAAGATGGCGGGAGAAATAGCAACTGCACTAGTGGTAATTTACCAAAATTCGCTGGACTCTGGGGGTGTTCCCGCAGATTGGAAAACAGCAAATGTGACGCCACTGTTTAAAAAAGGGGGTTGACAAAAGGCGGGTAACTATAGGCCGGTTAGCTTAACTTCTGTAGTAGGGAAAATGCTTGAAGCTATCATCAAGGAAGAAATAGCGAGACATCTGGATATAAATTTTCCCATTGTAAGATGCAACATGGGTTCATGAAGAGAAGGTCATGTTTGACTAATTTGGTGGAATTCCTTGAGAACATTACATGTGCAGTAGACAATGGGGAACCTGTGGATGTGGTGTATCTGGATTTCCAGAAGGCATTTGACAAGGTGCCGCACCAAAGACTGCTACATAAGATAAAGGTGCACGGTGTTACGGGTAATGCATTAACATGGATAGACAATTGGTTAACTAACAGAAAGCAAAGAGTGGGGGTAAATGGGTGTTTTTCTGGTTGGCGATCAGTGACTAGTGGTGTGCCTCAGGGATCAGTGTTGGAACCGCAATTGTTTACGATTTACATCGATGATTTGGAGTTGGGGACCAAGTGCAGTGTGTCAAGATTTGCAGATGACACTAAGATGAGTGGCAGAGCAAAGTGTGCAGAGGATGCTGAAAGTCTGCAAAGGGATATAGATAGTCTAAGTGAGTGGGCGAGGGTCTGGCAGATGGAGTACAATGTTGGCAAATGTGAGGTCATCCATTTTGGTAGGAATAACAGCAAAATGGACTATTATTTAAATGGTAAAAAATTGCAGCATGCTGCTGTGCAGAGGGACCTGGGTGTCCTTTTGCAGGAATCTCAAGGAATTGGTTTGCAGGTGCAGCAGGTAATTAAGAAGGCAAATTGAATTTTGTCCTTTTTTGCTAGAGAGATGGAGTTTAAAAACAGCGAGATTATGTTGCAGCTGTATAAGGTGCTGGTGAGGCCACACCTGGAGTACAATGTACAGTTTTGAGCTCCTTACTTGAGAAAGGATATACTGGTACTGGAGGGGGTGCAGAGGAGATTCACTAGGTTGATTCCAGAGTTGAGAGGATTGGCTTATGAGAATAGACTGAATAGACTGGGGCTGTACTCATTGGAATTCAGAAGAATGAGGGGCGATCTTATAGAAACATATATGATTATCAAGGAAATAGATAAAATAGAAACAGGAAGTTGTTTCCACTGGCAGGTGAAACGAGAACGAGGGGGCATGGCCTCAAAATAAGGGGAAGAAGATTTAAGACTGAGTTGAGGATTCACAAAGGGTTGTGAATCTGTGGAATTCTCTGCCCAGTGAAGCAGTTGAGGCTCCCTCATTGAATGTTTTTAAGGCAAGGATAGATACATTTTTGAACAGTAAAGGAATTAAGGGTTATGGTGAGCGGGCGGGTAAGTGGAGCTGAATCCACAAAAAGATCAGCCATGATCTTATTGAATGGCGGAGCAGGCTCGAGGGGCCGGATGCCCTACTCCTGCTCCTAGTTCTTATGTTCTTATGTTTTTATGCTCTTACGATTATGCCAATGCCAAAATGAATCAATAAATTTGATGAACCTTTTGCATTGGATTTGACGGGTTTTCGAACATTATGGTGGAAATTCAGGTTGAGACTGACACAGCCGTGTTTTCATTCCAGCTTTTCTGGAATTCAGTGCACAGAAAACCTCGGTGTGTGGTTTGTGCCGACACTCTGGAAGGATGGGACCAGATTGATGCAGAAGCCGGCTCCACAAATATCAGGGCTGCTATCACTAAAGGGCTCCTCGATCTGCACTAAAAATAAATTTCCCCCCACTCCCCCCACGGACTCAGAGAGCCCTCCCACAAGCATTGGGGTATATCCCAAGCATGGGGGTGTATCCCCCTTCCACCCCAACACCAAACAAGCATTGAAGCATTCCCTTCCCCCCTCCCCCCCCCCACCCCCAGTAACGTCCCCACCCTGAGGAACAGTCCCCTCACCCCCCAATCTGCCACCATCGGGCTCACAGGTGTTGACCCTCCCCCTTCACAGGCATTAATTCCCATCCTCAGAGGCATCAACCCACCTCCCCACCCCAACACACATAAGGGGAACTGTCCCAATAAGGCTGCCCTGAAGGACCGCCCTGGCAGTGCCAAATGGACAGTGCCAGAGAGCAGTGCCATGGCGACAGGTGGCAGTGCCAGGGCACTGCCTGGCTATGTTCCTCACCACGGGGTGATATACTTACTTCGGCATGGTCATGACAACTGGTTTTCTTTCTGAAAATCAGTAGTGACTCGAGCTGACGGGACATCATGCCAGCTGGGTGGGGCAATATGGTGAGGGCAGAAGCAGCAACATTAAACCCGATAATTAGATGCAAATTTATTTTAAATATGCGAATCAGGCTAAAGCCCTTCCTGGGCATGACCGGATCGTGTCATTGGAGGAGGGCACGGGGAACACACAAACCAAGATCTCACCAGCACACATTTTGGGCCTGTCATTAGCAGCCATTAAGGGATTTGCGCCCACAGTTAACACCGTAACTGGATCACAGTCTATGAATATGGTTCAAAGTATCCTTTAAATAAAAATAGGAAACAAAACATGACACAATGATTTCATTCGAATTGACAGTCTTATGTTTTCTTTTATGTTTTACAATGGTGAACACCGACACTATTTTTATATTATAATCGTTGTATAAATTGGCTCCTATTTTGAGTAGGACTTCAGCTTCCATGTTGTGATCTGTGGTGATTATTAAAGCACTATCCACCATGAAAGTTAATGGTGAATTTGTTTCATTTGTTACCATTTATATTGAATAATAATGCCATTGGAGACCTCGCAGCGAAGTGATTTGCTGAATTTAAATGCATTGTCTGACTGTATTTGAGAGATGTGTTGACATGCTTGGTGACTGGGTTTGGTGAAAGACTGATTGATAAAGCATCGTACTTCCATGTCAAATGTACAACTAACACTTTTTCAAGTGTTTTGTGTTAATTATCTCTCTTTTAAATATTGATCCTTTTCAAATTCATTCTTGGGATGTGGGGTTCGCTGGCAAAGGTATTTTCAAATGTTTTCTAATTCTACTCCATTCTTATAGCTACAAAGCCAGTGCGCAGAGTGGACGGGGCAGAATCCATCTCCGCGCTTGCTCCAAAATTTCTATCCAATCCGTGATTCCCCTCGGAGAGACAAACAAGATCCAAGCAGACAAGGAAAGACATTGCACCCCATCTTGGACTTGATGTGGTGCTTAGAGTCATAGAGTCATAGAGGTTTACAGCATGGAAACAGGCCCTTAGGCCTAACTTGTCCGTGCCGCTCTTTATTTTTAAACACCGAAGCTAGTCCCAATTGCCCGCATTTGGCCCATATCCCTCTATACCCATCTTACCCATATAACTGTCTAAATGCTTTTTAAAAGACAAAATTGTACCTGCCTCTACTACTGCCTCTGGCAGCTTGTTCCAGGCACTCACCACCCTCTGTGTGAAAAAATTGCCCCTCTGGACACTTTTGTATTTCTCCCCTCTCACCTTAAATCTATGCCCTCTAGTTTTAGACTCCCCTACCTTTGGGGAAAGATATTGACTATCTAGCTGATCTGTGCCTTACATTATTTTACAGATCTCTATAAGATCATCCCTCAGCCTCCTACGTTCCAGAGAAAAAAGTCCCAGTCTATCCAGTCTCTCCTTATAACTCAATCCATCAAGTCCCGGTAGCATCCTTGTAAATCTTTTCTGCACGCTTTCTAGTTTAATAATATCTTTTCTATAATAGGGTGACCAGAACTGTACACATTATTCCAAGTGTGGCCTTACCAATGTCTTGTACAACTTCAACAAGACATCCCAACTCCTGTATTCAACGTTCTGACCAATGAAACCAAGCATGCCGAATGCCTTCTTCACCACTCTGTCCACTTGTGACTCCACTTTCAAGGAGCTTTGAACATGTACCCCTAGATCCCTTTGTTCTGTAACTCTCCCCAACACCCTACCATTAACTGAGTAAGTCCTGCCCTGGTTCAATCTACCAAAATGCATCACCTCACATTTTTCTAATTTAAACTCCATCTGCCATTCATCAGCCCACTGGCCCAATTGACCAAGATCCCATTGCAATCCGAGATAACGTTCTTCACTGTCCACTATGCCACCAATCTTGGTGTCACCTGCAAACGTACTAACCATGCCTCCTATATTCTCATCCAAATCATTAATATAAATGACAAATAACAGTGGACCCAGCACTGATCCCTGAGGCACACCGCTGGTCACAGGCCTCCAGTTTGAAAAACAACTCGCAACAACCACCCTCTGGCTTCTGTCAAGAAGCCAATTTTGTATCCATTTCGCCACTTCACCCTGGATCCCGTGAGATTTAACCTCATGCAACAACCTACCACGCGGTGCCTTGCTTGATCTTAGCCAACATTTATGGCCCTTTTCTAATTGCTAATCTATTTTTGATCAGCAGCTGCTTTGCAAGTCTGTTTCAGCTGGAACATTCTGGGAGAAGTTGGCACAGTCACATCTACTGAAAAGTGGGAAGTGGAAGAATCTCTCCGGGGATAAACAGGAGGAAGAGCATCCAGCAGAGGTGGCAGAGAGACTTCACTGAGGAGCATTCTAGGAGAAGTTGGTGCAGCCACATCCACTGAAAAGTGGGAAGCAGAAGAACTGGTGTCAAGGAGTGGTCAAGGAGGTCATGCCTAACAAATTTGATTGAAGTTTTTGAGGAGGTGACCAGGTGTGTAGATGAGGGTAGTGCAGTCGATGTAGTTTATATGGATTTCAGCAAAGGCTTTAACAAGGTCCCACATGGGAGACTTGTAAAGAAGATAAATTCACATGGGACACAGAGTGATTTGATAAAGTGGATTTAAAATTGGCTCAGTTGTAGGAGACAGAGGGTGAGGACAGAAGGCTGCTTCAGTGACTGGAAGACAGTGTCCAGTGGTGTACCACAAGGATCTGTGTTGGGTCCCCTATTATTCATCATTTAGATAAATAACATCGATGACCATGTGGCGGGTAGAATTAGTAAGTTTGTGGATGACACTAAGATTGGATGGGTGGTTAACAGTGAGGCAGAGTGTCTTGGGCTACAAGAAGATATAGATGGAATGGTCAAATGGGCAGATAAGTGGCAGATAGAATTTAACCCTGAAAAGTGTGAGGTGATACACTTTGGAAGGAGTAATTTGACAAGAATGAATCTCAATGAATGGTGAAACACTTTGTTTAAAATGGGCTGCAGGGAAAAGCCTGGGAACTACAGGCCAGTGAGCCTCATATCTGTGGTGGGTAAATTGTTGGAAGGTATTCTGAGAGAAAGGATCTACAGGCTTTTAGAGACTCAAGGACTGATTAGGGACAGTCAGCATGGCTTTGTGAGTGGAAAATCATGTCTCACAAATTTGATTGAGTTTTTTGAAGGGGTAACAAAGAAGGTAGATGAGGGCAGTGCAGTTGATGTTGTCTACATGGACTTTAGCGAGGCCTTTGACAAGGTACCACATGGTAGGTTGTTGCATGAGGTTAAATCTCACGGGATCCAGGGTGAGGTATTTAAATGGATACAAAATTGGCTTCTTGATAGAAGCCAGAGGGTGGTTGTAGAGAATTATTTTTCAAACTGGAGGCCTGTGACCAGCGGTGTGCCTCAGTGCTGGGTCCACTGTTATTTGTCATTTATATTAATGATTTGGATCAGAATTTAGGAGGCATGGTTAATAGGTTTGCAGATGACACTAAGATTGGTGGCATAGTGGATAGTGAAGAAAGTTATCTCCAATTATAATGGGATCTTGATCAATTGGGCCAGTGGGCTGACGAATGGCAGATGGATTTAATTTAGACAAATGCGAGATGATGCATTTTGGTAGATTGAACCAGGGCAGGACTTACTCAGTTAATGGTAGGGTGTTGGGGAGAGTTACAGAACAAAGACATATAGGGGTACATGTTCATAGCTCCTTGAAAGTGGAGTCACAGGAGGACAGAGTGGTGAAGAAGGCATTCAGCATGCTTGGTTTCATCGGTCAGAACATTGAATACAGGAGTTGGGACGTCTTGTTGAAGTTGTACAAGACATTGGTAAGGCTACACTTGGAATACTGTGTGCAATTCTGGTCACCCTATTATAGAAAGGATATTATTAAACTAGAAAGCGTGCAGAAAAGATTTACTAGGATGCGACTGGGACTTGATGGATTGAGTTATAAGGAGAGGCTGGATAGACTGGGACTTTTTTCTCTGGAGCGTAGGAAGATGAGGGGTGATCTTATAGAGGTCTATAAAATAATGAAGGGCACAGATCAGCTAGATTATAATCTAACCTAATTATAAGTGTGGGGAAGTTTTTTGTTTTCTTTTTTTCTTGCTGGTAATGGCTTCAGGGATGGCAGTTCAGGCAGTATGCTGCATCTCCTGTGGGATGTATGTGGTGAGGAAATCCAGTAGTGTTTCAGGAGATTTTAGTTGTAAGAAGTGCATTAGATTGCAGCTTCTGGAGGAGCGTGTAAAGGAGCTGGAGGGGGAGGTAGAGGAACTCCGCATAATTCGGGAGGCGGAGGTGGAAGTTGATAGGAGTTATAGAGAAATAGTAACTCCTAGAAATGAGGCTTGGGTCAATGCCAGGAGGAGGGGTAAGAAGCAATCGGGAAGACAATCCCCTGGGGCGGTTCCCCTCCATAATAGGTTTTCGGTGCTGGAGGCTACAGTTGAGGAGGAATCAACTGAGCATAGAGAGCAGATCTCTGGGGGTGAGCCGAGTGAGAAAGCTCAGGTGGTTAGGGGCTGTAAAAGACTGGGCCTTGTGATTGGGGACTCCACAATTAAGGGGACAGATAGGAGGGTCGGAACTAAAGGTAGGGACTCAGGGTTGGTGTGTTGCCTACCAGGGGCTGGGGTCCGGGATGTGTCTGACAGGGTATTCAGGACTCTTAGGGGGGAGGGAGATAAACCACAAGTTATTGTACATGTGGGGACACACGACATAGGGAGGATAGGGGAAGGGGATATTAGGCAGGGATTTATGGAGTTGGGGTGGAAACTAAAGGCCAAGACTGACAGAGTGGTTATCTCTGGACTCTTGCCTGTACCACGGGATAGTTTAGAGAGGAATAGGGAGAGGGAAGGTTTGAATTCATGGCTGAGGGGATGGTGCAGGAGGGAGGGGTTCAGGTACTTAAGCAATTGGGGCTCGTACTGGGGAAGGTGTGACCTCTATGAGAAGGATGGTCTACACCTTAATCAGAAGGGGACCAATATCCTGGGGGGTAAATTTGCTAAGGCCATGCAGGGAGGTTTAAACTGATTCGGGGGGGGGGAGGGATCCTGAGTAGTGGGGCTGAAAGTGAGGGATGCATGGATGGGGACTGCAATGCACGGCATTGCAGAGGTGGGGTGGAGCAGGGTTTGAAATGTGTATACTTCAATGCCAGGAGTATTCGCAATAAAGTGGGTGAACTTGCAGCGTGGATCAGTACCTGGGACTTCGATGTTGTGGCTATTTCAGAGACATGGATAGAGCAGGGGCAGGAATGGATGCTGCAGGTCCCGGGGTTCAAATGTTTTAGTCGAAGTAGGGAAGGAGGTAGAAGAGGGGGAGGGGTAGCATTATTGGTCAGAGATTGTATCACAGTGTCAGAGAGGAGGTTTGATGAGGACTTATCTGTTGAGGTAGTATGGGCGGAGATTAGAAATAGGAGAGGAGAGGTCACCCTGTTGGGAGTCTTTTATAGACCTCCTAAAAGTTCTAGAGAGGTTGAGGAAAGGATTGCGGAGTCAATCCTGCTTAGGAGTGAAAGTAATAGGGCAATTGTTATGGGGGATTTTAACTTGACTAATATTGACTGGAATTGTTATAGCTCTAGCTCGTTAGAGGGGTCAGTTTTTGTTCAAAGCGTGCAGGAAGGTTTTTTGACTCAGTATGTAGACAGGCCAACTAGAGGTGAGGCTATATTGGATCTGGTGCTGGGAAATGAGCCAGACCAGGTGCTAGACTTGGAAGTTGGTGTGCATTTTGGTGATAGTGACCACAATTCGGTTACGTTCACCTTAGTGATGGAAAGGGATAGGCATGAACCTCGGGCCAGTGGTTTTAGCTGGGGGAAGGGTAATTATGAGGCTATTAGGAGAGAATTAGGAAACATAGGTTGGACTAGGAGATTACAGGGACTGGGAACGTCCGACATGTGGAGTTTTTTCAAGGAGCAGCTACTGCGAGTCTGTGATAGGTATGTCCCTGTCAGGCAAGGAGGAATTGGTAGGGCTAGGGAACCGTGGTGCACCAAAAAAGTTTCTTTGTTGGTTAAAAAGAAAAAGGAGGCTTATGTTCGGATGAGACGTGAGCACTCGGGTAGTGCACTAGAAAGCTTTAGATTGGCTAAGAGGGAGTTGAAGAGCGAGCTTAGAAGGGCTAAAAGGGGACATGAGAAGACTTTGGCGGATAGGGTTAAAGAGAATCCTAAGGCGTTCTATAGGTATGTCAAGAACAGAAGGTTGGTTAGGGCAAGTTTAGGGCCAGTTATAGATGGCAGAGGGAAGTTATGTGTGGAACCGGAGGAGATTGGTGAAGCATTGAACCAATATTTCTCTTCGGTGTTCACGCAAGGGGACATGAATATAGCTGAGGAGGACACTGGGTTGCAAGGGAGTAGAATAGACAGTATTACAGTTGATAAGGAGGATGTGCAGGATATTCTGGAGGGTCTGAAAATAGATAAATCCCCTGGTCCGGATGGGATTTATCCAAGGATTCTCTGGGAGGCAAGAGAAGTGATTGCAGAGCCTCTGGCTCTGATCTTCAGGTCGTCGTTGGCCTCTGGTATAGTACCAGAAGATTGGAGGTTAGCGAATGTTGTCCCATTGTTTAAGAAGGGGAACAGAGACTTCCCCGGGAATTATAGACCGGTGAGTCTCACTTCTGTTGTCGGCAAGATGTTGGAAAAAATTATAAGGGATAGGATTTATAGTTATTTGGAGAGTAATGAATTGATAGGTGATAGTCAGCATGGTTTTGTGGCAGGTAGGTCGTGCCTTACTAACCTTATTGAGTTTTTTGAGAAAGTGACCAAGGAGGTGGATGGGGGCAAGGCAGTGGACGTGGTATATATGGATTTTAGTAAGGCGTTTGATAAGGTTCACCATGGTAGGCTTCTGCAGAAAATGCAGATGTATGGGATTGGGGGTGATCTAGGAAATTGGATCAGGAATTGGCTAGCGGATAGGAAACAGAGGGTGGTGGTTGATAGTAAATATTCATCATGGAGTGCGGTTACAAGTGGTGTACCTCAGGGATCTGTTTTGGGGCCACTGCTGTTTGTAATATTTATTAATGATCTGGATGAGGGTATAGTTGGGTGGATTAGCAAATTTGCTGATGACACCAAAGTCGGTGGTGTGGTAGACAGTGAGGAAGGGTGTCGTAGTTTGCAGGAAGACTTAGACAGGTTGCAAAGTTGGGCCGAGAGGTGGCGGATGGAGTTTAATGCGGAGAAGTGTGAGGTAATTCACTTTGGTAGGAATAACAGATGTGTTGAGTATAGGGCTAACGGGAGGACTTTGAATAGTGTGGAGGAGCAGAGGGATCTAGGTGTATGTGTGCATAGATCCCTGAAAGTTGGGAATCAAGTAGATAAGGTTGTTAAGAAGGCATATGGTGTCTTGGCGTTTATTGGTAGGGGGATTGAATTTAGGAGTCGTAGCGTTATGTTGCAACTGTACACAACTCTGGTGCGGCCGCACTTGGAGTACTGTGTGCAGTTCTGGTCCCCACATTACAGGAAGGATGTGGAGGCTTTGGAGAGGGTGCAGAGGAGGTTTACCAGGATGTTGCCTGGTATGGAGGGGAGATCCTATGAGGAGAGGCTGAGGGATTTGGGATTGTTTTCGCTGGAAAGGCGGCGGCTAAGAGGGGATCTTATTGAAACATATAAGATGATTAGAGGTTTAGATAGGGTGGATAGTGATAGCCTTTTTCCTCTGATGGAGAAATCCAGCACGAGGGGGCATGGCTTTAAATTGAGGGGGGGTAGTTATAGAACCGATGTCAGGGGTAGGTTCTTTACCCAGAGGGTGGTGAGGGATTGGAATGCCCTGCCAGCATCAGTAGTAAATGCGCCTAGTTTGGGGGCGTTTAAGAGATCCGTAGATAGGTTCATGGACGAAAAGAAATTGGTTTAGGTTGGAGGGTCACAGTTTTTTTTTTTAACTGGTCGGTGCAACATCGTGGGCCGAAGGGCCTGTTCTGCGCTGTAATGTTCTATGTTCTATGTTCTAGATAGTCAATATCTTTTCCCAAAGGTAGGGGAGTCTAAAACTAGAGGGCATAGGTTAAAGGTGAAAGGGGAGAGATACAAAAGTGTCCAGAGGGGCAATGTTTTCACACAGAGGGTGGTGAGTGTCCAGAACAAGCTGCCAGAGGTAGTAGTAGAGGCGGGTACAATTTTGTCTTTTAAAAAGCATTTAAATAGTTACATGGATACGATGGGTATGGAGGAATATGGGCCAAATGCGGGCAATTAGGATTAGCTTAGGGGTTTTAAAAAAAAGGGCGGCATGGACAAGTTGGGCCGAAGAGCCTGTTTCTGTGCACTAAACCTCTATGACTCTATGACTCTATGACTAGGAAGTTCTGTGGAACAAAAGGACCTTGGCGTGTTTGTCCACAGATCTTTGAAAGTGGAAGGGCATGTTAGTAAATTGGCGAAAAAGGCATCTGGGACACTTGCTTTTAACAATCAATAGATTTCAAAAGCAGGGAAGTCATGATGGAGTTGTATAGAACTTTGGTGAGGTCACAGCTGGAGCACTGTGTGTAGTTCTGGTCACCACATTATAGGAAGGATGTGATTGCACTGGAGGGGGTGCAGAGGAGATTCACCTGGATGTTGCCTGGGATGGAGCATTTAATCTATGAAGAGAGGTTGGATAGGCTTGGGTTGCTTTCATTGGAGCACGGAAGACTGAGGGGTGACCTGATCGAGGTGTACAAGATTATGAGGGACACGGACAGAGCGGATAAGGAGCAGCTGTTCCCCTTAGTTGAAGGGTCAATCACAAGGGGACACAGGTTCAAAGTGAGGGGCAGGAGGTTTAGGGGGAGAATGTGAGGAAAACCTTTTTACCCAGAGGGTGGTGACAGTCTGAAATGCGCTGCCTGGGAGGGTGGTGGAGGCGGGTTGCCTCACATCCTTTAAAAAGTATCTGGATGAGCACTTGGCACATCATTGTTCCACAGGAGCAGGCTGAGGGTAAGGGAGTGTGTTTATGCATTTGATTTATTTATTTTTCAGTTAAATTTGTGTTGAAAATCGGAGATTTTTTTTCCAAAACAGGAAGTAGGCCCAGGACAAGCCTGGGAAGGTTTTTGGAGGGTTTAAAAGCAGGCCGCACTTTTGAGCGGGCAGCATCAGGAGCGGGCAGTGGAGTGAGCAGGGAGCAGAGTGTGAGCTGTATGGGCTTTGGCTCACAGGGCTTCGGGGGAAAGGACGAAGCGGGGTAAGTTTTTTTTTCCATTCCTATAAAGGAAAAGGGTAGCTATGAGTGATAGGCCAGTTTGTTGCTTTTGGTGTGGGATGTGGGAGTTCCCGGAAACACTTAGCCGCCCAGAGGTTCACATTTGCGCCAGGTGCGTGGAACTGCAGCACCTGAGGGACCGCGTCAGGGAACTGGAGCAGCGGCTTGATGACCTTAGTCTAGTCAGGAAGAATGAGAGACAAATAGACATGAGTTATAGGCAAGTAGTTACACCGGGGCCTCGGGGGGAAGACACGTGGGTCACAGTTAGGAGGAGTAAAGGTCATAAGGGTAACGTACCAGAGAGTACTCCGGTGGCTGTCTCTCATAATAGGAAGGGCTCGGTGACAGGTGTGAGAGGGGAGGGGAGTGAGCAATTAGTGGTGGGGTCACCTGTGGTTGTCCCACTCCAAAACAAGTATATTGTTTTGGATAGTGTGGAGGAGGATGACTCTCCAGGGGTAAGCCACAGTGACCAGATCACTGGCACACAGTCAGGCTCTGTGGTCCGGAAAGGAAAGAGAGGGATTAGGAGAGCAATAGTGGTGGGGGACGCGTCGGTTAGAGGCACAGACAGGCGATTCTGTGGGTGCGAACAGGACTCCAGGATGGTAGTCTGCCTAGCTGGTGCTGGGGTACTGGATGTCTCCGAGCGGATAGGAGGCATATTAAAAGGGGAGGATAAAGAAACGGATGTCATTGTACACATTGGTGCAAATGACGTAGATAGGAAGAGCAGGGGGATCCTACGAGAGCAATTCAGGGAGTTGGGAAATAGGCTAAAGAGTGGCAACCTCTGGGCTTCTCCCAATACCTAGGGCCAGTGAGGCTAGGAATAGGGAGATAGTACAATTGAACGCTTGGCTAAAGGACTGGTCCAGGACGGAGGGCTTCATATTCCTGGATCACTGGGAAGTTTTCAAGAGAGGAGGGCACCTGTACAAGAAGTATGGGTCACAACTAAATTGGAAGGGCACGAATATCCTGGCTGGGAGTTTTGCTAGTGCAGTTCGGGTGGGTTTAAATTAATATGGCAGGGGGGTGGGCATCAAAAAATTATGTCTACAAGTGTAGAGGCTGGGGACGAGCTTGGGGCCAGGACAAGGCTGGCAAAGAAGAAGAGCACTCTGGGGGAGGATGACCTCACTGGGCCTGGAGGTCTGGAGTGCATCTACTTCAATGCAAGGAGCGTAGTAGGTAAGACAGACGAACTTAGGGCCTTAATGCTTACGAGGAATTTGGATGTGGTTGCGGTGACAGAGACTTGGTTGAAAGAGGGACAGGACTGGCAACTGAATATTCCGGGGTACAAGTGTTTTAGGTGAGACAGAGGAGGGGCCAAAAGAGGTGGGGGAGTAGCGGTATTGGTTGGAGAGCATATTACAGCGGTGCAGAGGGAGGACAATTCAGAGGGGTCGTGTAACGAGTCACTGTGGGTGGAGCTCAGAAACAGGAAGGGCGCAGTCACTATGTTGGGGGTATACTACAGGCCCCCCAACAGCCCAAGGGAAGTGGAAGAACGGATATGTCAGGAGATAATGGATAGGTACAGGAAAAATAGGGTTGTTGTAGTGGGAGACTTCAATTTCCCTGGTATAGACTGGAAATCGCGTAGGGCTGGGAGTCTGAATGGGGAGGCATTTGTAAAATGCGTACAGGAAGGTTCTTTGGAACAATATGTAGATAGCCCGACTAGAGAGGGGGCTATACTGGACCTAGTACTGGGGAATGAGCCCGGTCAGGTCTTCAAAGTTTCGGTAGGGGAACATGTGGCAAATAGTGACCACAATTCTGTTAGCTTTAGGATAGTGATGGAAAAGGATGAGTGGTGTCCCAAGGGTAAGGTGTTGGATTGGGGGAAGGCTAACTTTAGTGGGATTAGGCAGAAATTGGCAGCTCTTGATTGGGAGAGGCTGTTTGAGAGTAAATCCACCTCTGGCATGTGGGAGTCTTTTAAGGAACAGTTGTTAGGGCTGCAGGTTAGGCATGTGCCTGTAAAAAAGGATAGGAAGGGTAGGATTCGAGAACTGTGGATAACCAGGGAAATTGAGGGATTGGTCAAAAAGAAAAGAGTGGCGTACATTAGGTCCAGGCAGCTAAAAACAGAGGGAGCTCTGGAGGAATACAAAGAAAGTAGGAAAGAACTCAAACGGGGAATTAGAAGGGCAAAAAGGGGTCACGATATGTCCTTGGCAGACAGGATTAAGGAGAATCCCAAGGCATTTTACTCATACGTTAGGAACAAAAGTGTTGTCAGGGAAAAAATCGGACCTCTCAGGGACAAAAGTGGGGAATTATGCTTAAAGCCCAAAGAAGTAGGGGAGATCCTAAATGAATACTTTGCGTCGGTATTCACAAAGGAGAGGGATGTGTTGACTGGGAGTGTCTCGGAGGGGAGTGTTGACCCGTTAGAGAAAATCTCCATTACAAGGGAGGAAGTGTTAGGTTTTTTAGGGAATCTAAAAACTGACAAATCCCCAGGGCCTGATGGAATCTATCCCAGGCTGCTCAGGGAGACGAGAGATGTAATCGCTGGGCCTCTGACGCAAATCTTTGTCTCGTCACTGGACACAGGTGAGGTCCCAGAGGATTGGAGGATAGCTAATGTGGTCCCGTTATTTAAGAAGGGTAGGAAGGATAACCCGGGAAATTATAGGTCGGCGAGCTTGACGTCCGTGGTAGGGAAGTTGTTGGAGAAGATTCTTGGAGATAGGATGTAAGCGCATTTAGAAAGGAATAAACTCATTAACGATAGTCAGCATGGTTTTGTGAGAGGGAGGTCATGCCTCACTAACCTGGTGGAGTTTTTTCAAGAAGTGACTAGAATGGTTGATGAGGGAAGAGCTGTGGATGTCGTTTGTATGGACTTTACTAAAGCGTTTGACAAAGTCCCTCATGGTAGGTTGGTGCAAAAGGTTGGATCTCATGGGATAAAGGGGAGGTGGCTAGATGGGTGGAGAACTGGCTTGGTCACAGAAGACAGAGGGTGGTAGTGGAAGGGTCTTTTTCCGGCTGGATGCCTGTGACTAGTGGCGTTCCTCAGGGCTCTGTATTGGGACCTTTGCTGTTTGTGATTTATATAAACGATCTGGAAGAAGGTGTAACTGGGGTGATCAGTAAGTTTGCAGACGACACGAAAATGGCTGGACTTGCAGATAGTGAGGAACATTGTCAGAGGCTACAGAAGGATAAAGATAGGCTGGAAATTTGGGCAAAGAAATGGCAGATGGAGTTCAATCCAGATAAATGCGAAGTGATGCATTTTGGTAGAACTAACGCAGGGGGGAGCTATACGATAAATGGCAGAACCATAAAGGGTGTAGATACGCAGAGGGACCTGGGTGTGCAAGTCCACAGATCCTTGAAGGTGTCATCACAGGTGGAGAAGGTAGTGAATAAGGCATATGGCATGCTTGCCTTTATAGGACGGGGCATAGAGTATAAAAGTTGTGGTCTGATGTTGCGGTTGTATCGAACGTTGGTTCGGCCGCATTTGGAATACTGCGCCCAGTTCTGGTCACCACACTACCAGAAGGACGTGGAGGCTTTAGAGAGAGTGCAGAGGAAGTTTACCAGGTTGTTGCCTGGTATGGAAGGGCTTAGTTATGAGGAGAGATTGGGTAAACTGGAGTTGTAAACTGGAGGCAGAGAGAAAATGGCCGAGTGAGGGAACCATGGTTCACAAAAGAGGTGGAATGTCTTGTCAAGAGGAAGAAGGAAGCATATGTAAGGCTGAGAAAACAAGGTTCAGTTGGCTCGATGGAGGGTTACAAGTTAGCAAGAAATGAGCTGAAAAAGGGGCTTAGGAGAGCTAGGAGGGGGCATGAGAAGTCCTTGGCGGGTCGGATCAAGGAAAACCCCAAGGCTTTTTACTCTTATGTGAGGAATAAAAGAATGACCAGGGTGAGGTTGGGGCCGATCAAGGACGGCAGTGGGAATTTGTGCATGGAGTCAGAAGAGATAGGAGAGGTGATGAATGAATACTTTTCTTCGGTGTTCACCAAGCAGAGGGGCCATGTTTTTGAGGAAGAGAGGGTGTCACAGGCTGATAGGCTGAGGAAGTAGATGTTCGGAGAGAAGATGTACTAGCAATTTTGAATAAACTGAAAGTTGATAAGTCCCCTGGGCCTGATGAAATATATCCTAGGAGTCTTTGGGAGGCAAGGGATGAGATAGCAGAGCCTTTGGCATTGATCTTTGCGTCCTCACTGTCCACGGGGGTGGTGCCAGAGGACTGGAGAGTGGCGAATGTGGTTCCTCTGTTTAAGAAAGGGAATAGAAATGACCCTGGTAATTATAGGCCGGTTAGTCTTACTTCGGTGGTCGGTAAGTTGATGGAAAAGGTCCTCAGGGATAGGATTTACGACCATTTAGAAAGATGCAGCTTAATCCGGGATAGTCAGCACGGATTTGTGAAGGGCAAGTCTTGCCTCACAAATTTGATAGAATTTTTTGAGGAGGTAACTAAGTATGTAGATGAAGGTAGTGCAGTTGATGCCATATACATGGATTTTAGTAAGGCATTTGATAAAGTCCCCCATGGTCGGCTTATGAAGAAAGTAAGGATGTGTGGGATAGAGGGAAGTTTGGCCAATTGGATAGGTAACTGGCTATCTAACAGAAGGTGGTGGTGGATGGAAAATTTTCGGACTGGAAACCGGTTACCAGCGGAGTGCCACAGGGATCAGTGCTTGGTCCTCTGCTATTTGTCATTTTTATAAATGACTTGGAGGAAGGGGCTGAAGGGTGGATCAGTAAATTTGCTGATGACACCAAGATTGGTGGAGTAGTGGATGAGATGGAGGGCTGTTGTAGGCTGCAAAGAGATATAGATAGGATGCAGAGCTGGACTGAAAAATGGCAAATGGAGTTTAACCCTGACAAATGCGAGGTGATTCATTTTGGTAGGACAAATTTAAATGTGGATTACGGGGTCAAAGGTAGGGTTCTGAAGAATGTGGAGAAACAGAGAGATCTTGAGGTTCATATCCATAGATCTCTGAAGGTTGCCACTCAAGTGGATAGAGCTGTGAAGAAGGCCTATAGTGTGTTGGCATTCATTAACAGGGGGGTTGAGTTTAAGAGCTGTGGGGTTATTCTGCAACTGTACAGGACCTTGGTGAGACCACATTTGGAATATTGTGTGCAGTTCTGGTCACCTCACTATGAGAAGGATGTGGAGACACTGGAAAGAATGCAAAGGAGATTTACCAGGATGCTGCCTGGTTTGGAGGGTAGGTCTTATGAGGAAAGGTTGAGGGAACTTGGGCTTTTCTCTTTGGAGCGGAGGAGGTTGAGAGGAGACTTGATAGAGGTTTATAAGATGAAGAGGGGGATAGATAGAGTGAACGTTCGAAGACTATTTCCTCGGGTGGATGGAGCTATTACAAGGGGGTTCATGGTGGGAGATATAGGAAGGATATCAGAGGTAGGTTCTTTACGCAGAGAGTGGTTGGGGTGTGGAATGGACTGCCTGCAGGGATAGTGGAGTCAGAAACTTTAGGAACATTTAAGGAGCTATTGGATAGGCACATGGAGTACTTCGGGATGATAGGGAGGAAATAGCTTGATCTGGGTTTCAGCCAAAGCTCGGCACAACAACGTGGGCCGAAGGGCCTGTTCTGTGCTGTACTGTTCTATGTTCTATGTTCTATGAAATACATCAATGAATAAAATGGAAAATGTTAGTCTGAACTATTTAGTTAAGCCAGGAGTGCAGAGGGAAACAAAATGGAGTTTTCCTGGCCCATGGTTTTGGGATTAGAGGCTGGGGGAAGGGCAGGAAGACGGAAGGGAGCCATGTCAGAGAGCTTCTTGGCACATTCCTACTATGGGGGAGTTTTTGCAGGGGTGGGCTGAGAATTGAACTATGGTAGACAATTATGATGGCTAAGGCCCCAAACATGGATGATTTTGTTGGTGTTCTGCCACTGGCAGAGTGGGCGTCCCCCCCTCCCCCCTTACCTCTCCCCCCACCCCACCCCCCAATTCCCCATTCCCTCTCCCCAACACCTCCACATGCAGTGAGTGTCAGTTCAATGGTGACATCCTCCCTGTGGTAGGCCAAAGAGCCATTGGAGCTGAAGGCGGGACAACATGCAGGATAGGCCACCCCAACAACCAGAACAATTCATCAGGAGTGGGTCCTCCCATTCCCGAGGGGCCAGCAGATCATTACTTTTCATTGGAATGAGCAGTCACGTTCTTCGAGCCAGCCTCTGTACAGTTTTCCCTTGTTAATATATACTCTTTGTGTACCTGACAAAGTCTGTATGGCATGCATCATCAGAGTTTAGTTCAAAGTAGTATATCCTTGTTTGGAGTAGACTCATTCAAAATCCTGGATCTTACATTCATCTGTACGCAAACATGTTATATTAAGGGAATAAAATGATGTTATGTGTAATGTTGCCATCTCCCTTCAGTCGGCCCTTTATTGCTCATACTTTATGAACTTCCTTAACAAATTAATTAAATTTCTTTCAAACCATAAATTAAGTAAGCAACACATTTTTCTCCCTGCAGCAGATTTTATTTGATCTCCTCCTAAGTGTACACTCTTTGTGTATGAAAAACTCTGAAGAAGATTAATTGTGCGTTAGAACAGGGACTTTGCAGAACAAAGAATAATTTGCCAGATATTATGGTGCCATATAGATTGCATTTGGCACAAACAACTGTGGAATTCTTTACAGACAGTTGTAAAGAACTGTCTGTAAAGAATTCCACAGTTGTTTGTGCCAACTTGTTTAGATATTAAGTTCCTCACATTGGTGACCGATACAGGGTTTAACATGACACTTTATCATTGCATAAATCACACAAAGGCCGAGGGCCTGTTTTTCCAGTTGGTCTCCAGCTCCTGGAAAGTGGCAGGGGACAGTTTGACTGCCTGGAGGCAGCCTCCCAGTATCAGAGGGGGAGGAGTGTTGGGTTGTGGGCGGGGGTGTCAGCACTCCAGGCACTCCACACACACACACACACGCACACACACACACACACACAGGCGCTCCCAGCCTGCCTGGGTGTAACAGCAGCTACAAGCTGCCCTGTGGCAGAGGAGGGCAGTGGCAACAATGGTGGCCCTGCCTCTCAGGCCACTTTTTAATTTAAATGTGAAAACTTTGGAGAGTGTCGCTACTTTGAGGCACTTTCTCCCTCACTTACTAGTCGAAGCAGTCTGCTGAGTCTCCCAGTGGGTGGCACAGCGGTTAGCACTGCTGTGTCACAGTGCCAGGGATCCGGGTTTAATTCCCAGCTTGGGTCACTGTCTGTCTGGCGTTTGCATGTTCTCCCCGTGTCTGCATGGGTTTCCTCCGGGTGCTCCGGTTTCCTCCCACACTTTGAAAGATGTGCTGGTTAGGTGCATTGACCTGAAAAGTTGCCAGAACGTGGTGACCAGGGGAATTTCACAGTAACTCCATTGCAGTGTTAATGTAAGCCTTACTTGTGACTAATAAATGAACTTTACTTTAAAGTTGGAAAACCTTCTACTGGCTCTCCAGCTTCGAGTGCCCACCCACTGACTTTAATTAGACGCCAGGGACCCGGGTTCGATTCCAGTTTGGGTCACTGTCTGTGTGGAGTCTACACATTCTCTCCGTGATGTGTGGGTTTCCTCCGGGTGCTCCGGTTTTCTCCCACAGTCCAAAGATGTGCGGGTTAGGTGGATTGGCCATGATAAATTGCCCCTTAGGGGGACTAGCTGGGGTCAATGTATGGGGTTATGAGGATAGGGCCTGGGTGGGATTGTGGTCAGTGCAGATTTGATGGGCCAAATGGCCTCCTCCTGCATTGTAGGATTGTGGTCGGGAGGTTTGCTAGTGTCACACGGGAGGATTTAAACTAGTTTGGCAGGGGGTGGGAACCAAAGCAAAGGTGAATTAGCTGAAGGGGAACCAGAGAGTAGGGCCTGTAAGACTCAGAGAAAGAGCAGGCAGGGTGGGATTGCTAATCAGAGAGGGTCTGGTGGACTGAAGTGCCTTTGTTTCAATGCGAGAAGTGTAACAGGTAAGGCAAGTGAATTTAGAGCTTGGATTAGTACAAGGAACTACGATGTTGTTGTTGCCATTACAGAGACTTGGTTAAGGGAAGGACAGGATTGGCAGCTTAACATTCCAGGATACAGATGTTTCAGGTGGGATAGAGGGGGATGTAAAAGGGGTTGGGGAGTTGAACTACTGGTTAAGGAGAATATCACAGCTGTACTTCGGGAGGACACCTCGGAGTGCTCATACAGCGAGGCAGTATGGGTAGAGCTCAGGAATAGGAAAGGTGTAGTCACAATGTTGGGGGTTTACTATAGGCCGCCCAACTGCCAGTGGGAGATGGAGGAACAGATATGTAGGCAGATTTTGGCAAGGTGTAAAAGTAACAGGGTTGTTGTGGTGGGAGATTTTAACTTCCCCTATATTGACTGGGACTCACTTAGTGCTAGGGGCGTGGATGGGGCAGAGTTTGTATGGAGCATCCAGGAGGGCTTCCTGAAAGAGTATGTAGATAGTCCAACTAGGGAAGGGGCCACACTGGACCTGGTATTGGGGAATGAGCCCAGCCAGGTGGTCGATGTTTCAGTAGGGGAGCAGTTCGGGAACAGTGACCACAATTCAGTAAGCTTTAAGGTACTGATGGATAAAGATAAGTGTAGTCCTCAAGTTAAGGTGCTAAATTGGGGGAAGGCTAATTACAACAATATTAGGCAGGAACTGAAGAATGTAGATTGGGGGCAGATATTTGAGGGAAAATCAACATCTGGCATGTGGGAGGCTTTCAAGTGTAAGTTGATAGGGATTCAGGACCGGCACATTCCTGTAAGGATGAAGGATAAGTATGGCAAGTTTTGGGAACCTTGGATAACGAGAGATATTGTGAGCCTAGTCAAAGAGAAAAAGGAAGGATTTGTCAAAGCTAGGAGACTGGGAACACATGAAGCAAGTGTGGAATACAAGGAAAGTAGAAAGAAACTTAAGCAAGGAATAAGGAGGTCTAAAAGGGGTAACAAAAAAGCGTTGGCCAACAGGATTAAGGAAAATCCCAAGGCTTTTTATACATATATAAAGAGCAAGAGGGTAGCCAGGGAGAGGCCCAATCAAGGACAAGGGAGGGAATCTATGTGTGGAGGCAGAGGAAATGGGGGAGGTATTAAATGAGTACTTTGCGTCAGTATTCACCAAAGAGAAGGACTTGGTGGATGATGAGTCTAGGAAAGGATGTGTAGATAGTTTGAGTTATGATGAGATCAAAAAGGAGGAGTTATTGGGGTTCTTGAGGAACATTAAGGTAGACAAGTCCCCAGGGCCTGATGGGATATACCCCAGAATACTGAGAGAGGCAAGGGAGGAAATTGCTGGGGCCTTGAGAGAAATCTTTGTATCCTCACTGGCTACAGGAGAGGTACACAAAGTAAGAGTTTTAACAACACCAGGTTAAAGTCCAACAGGTTTATTTGGTAGCAAATGCCATTAGCTTTCAGAGCGCTGCTCCTTCGTCAGATAGAGTGGACATCTGCTCTCAAACAGGCTCACTACAGGCCCACTACAGGAGAGGTCCCAGAGGATTGGAGAATAGCCAATGTTGTTCCTTTGTTTAAGAAGGGGAGCAAGAATAATCCAGGTAATTACAGGCCGGTGAGTCTTACATCAGTGGTAGGGAAATTATTGGAGAGGATTCTTCGAGACAGGATTTATTCCCACTTGGAAATAAGTGGACGTATTAGTGAGAGGCAACATGGTTTTGTGAAGGGGAGGTCGTGTCTCACGAATTTGATCGAGTTTTTCGAGGAAATGACGAAGATGATTGATGAGGGTAGGACAGTGGATGTTGTCTACATGGACTTCAGTAAGGCCTTTGACAAGGTCCCTCATGGCAGACTGGTGCAGAAGGTGAAGTCGCATGGGATCAGAGGTGAGCTGGCAGGTGGATACAAAACTGGCTCGATTAAAGAAGACAGAGGGTAGCAGTGGAAGGGTGTGTTTCTGAATGGAGGGCTGTGACAAGTGGTGTTCCTCAGGGATCAGTGCTGGGACCTTTGCTGTTTGTAATATATATAAATGATTTGGAGGAAAATGTAACTGGATTGATTAGTAAGTTTGCGGACGACACAAAGGTTGGTGGATTTGCGGATAGCGATGAGGACCATCAGAGGATACAGCAGGATATAGATCAGTTGGAGACTTGGGCGGAGAGATGGCAGATGGAGTTTAATCTGGACAAATGTGAGGTAATGCATTTTGGAAGATCTAATACAGACAAGAAATATACAGTAAATGGCAGAACCCTTAAAAGTATTGATAGGCAAAGGGATCTGGGTGTACAGGTACACAGGTCACTGAAAGTGGCAATGCAGGTGGAGAAGGTAGTCAAGAAGGCATACGGCATGCTTGCTTTCATCAGCTGGGGCATTGAGTTTAAAAATTGGCAAGTCATGTTGCAGCTTTATAGAACCTTAGTTAAGCCACATTTGGAGTGTAGTGTTCAATTCTGGTCGCCACACTACCAGAAGGATGTGGAGGCTTTGGAGAGGGTACAGAAAAGATTGACCAGGATGTTGCCTGGTATGGAGGGCATTAGCTATGAGGAGAGGTTGGAGAAACTTGGTTTGTTCTCACTGGAACGATGGTGGTTGAGGGGAGACCTGAAAGAAGCCTACAAGATTATGAGAGGCATGCACAGAGTGGATAGTCAGAAGCTTTTTCCCAGGGTGGAAGAGTCAATTACTAGGGGGCATAGGTTTAAGGTGCGAGGGGCAAAGTTAAAGGAGATGTACGAGGCAGATTTTTTACACAGAGAATAGTGGGTGCCTGGAACCTGTTGCCGGGGGAGGTAGTGGAAGCGCATACGCTAGTGACTTTTAAGGGGCATCTTGACAAATACATGAATAAGATGCGAATAGAGGGATGTGGTCCCCAGAAGGGTAGGGGGTTTTAGTTAAGTCGGGCAGCATGGTCAGTGCAGGCTTGGAGGGCCGAAGGGCCTGTTCCTGTGCTGTAATTTTCTTTGTTCTTTGTTCTTTGTTCTTTGTTCTCTGAAGAAAACCCAATCTCACATGAGCAGCTTGTGCTAAATTGCTCAAGTACTTTCAGTGCTGCAAGTAATGCTGCGTTTATTGGAGCATTCATACTTGGAGCCCTCACCCTTCCGCCACCCTGGCACCCTCACCCCCTCTGCTGCCCCAGTGCCCTCACCCCTGTGCTACCACAGTGTCCTCAGCTCCTCTATCACCCTGGCATCCTCACCTTGTCTGCCACCATGGAGTTCTCTCCCCCTCTGCTGCCCCAGTGCCCTCAACCCCTCCACCACTCGGTGCCCTCACTCTGCTGCCCATGGCCTCACCCACCATGTCGCCCCAGTGCCCTCACCCCCTCTGCCATCCCAGCTCCCTCACCCCTCTGCCACCCCAACCCCCTCACCCCCTCTGTCATCCCAGCTCCCTCACCCCCTCTGCCATCCCAGCCCCCTCACCCCCTCTGCCATCCCAGCCCCCTCACCCCCTCTGCCACCCTGGCACCTCCACCCCCTCTGTTGCCCTGGAGCGCTCACCCTCTCCGCCACTCAGTGCCTTCACCCCCTCTGCTGCCCCAAATCATGAATGAGGAACATGGTTTTGAATGGAACCTGGTTAGGTTGGTTCCAGCCATGCAAAGGTAGCTTTGGATTGAGCTGTTCTGATACTCTACAGCAAATGGTTCTCACTTTGTCTACTCACATGCACTTCTACCAGAAGAATAAGATAATGGTAAGGAGCAGGAAACTTGATATCTCAAGCCATTCGAGTAAACTCACAAAGATGTCACTTAGCGTATTCTGTGAGTAACTGATACCAACATTTATTTGGTGTATCCTCCAATTTGATGACTGTAACCCTACATTCTGCACTCTCTCCTTTCCTTCTCTATGTACGGTATGCTTTGTCTGTATAGAAACAATACTTTACACTGTATACTAATACATGTGACGATAATAAATCAATCAATCAATTTAGAATAACATTTCATTCTGATGTTTCAATTCTCTGCAGCCCATGTATAACAGTGTTACATTTATCACAGTATATCTGCCTCAGCTTTCAAAGATCTTTTGCCAAATTAATTCATGATGAATTAATGATTTTAGGGTAAATTAATAGATTCCACACTCGAACTGTGCTGAAAGGGTATACTTGTCAAAGAATCACTGCGGAGATTCAGATATTTCAAATGTGGATAAGTGAACATTTCTCTTGCGATGGGCAGTACAGTGCATAAAGTACAAAGTATGGGGAAGTGTAGATGTGAATAAGGAAGCTGTGAATGGTGGGACTTTACTGTAAATCAAACATCACACAGTCACAATATAACATTATTATTGAAAACAGTGAAAAATATATTAGAAATATCAGCGGCAGTTTAAATTTAATATTGAAACTTAGAAATCAATTAAAAGTGACACGGTAGCACAGTGGTTAGCACTGCTGCTTCACAGCTCCAGGGACCTCGGTTCGATTCCCGGCTTGGGTCACTGTCTGTGTGGAGTTTGCACATTCTCCTCGTGTCTGAGTGGGTTTCCTCCGGGTGCTCCGGTTTCCTCCCACAGTCCAAAGATGTGCGGGTTAGGTTGATTGGCCATGCTAAAATTGCCCTGAGTGTCATGAGATGTGTAGGTTCGAGGGGTGAATGGGTAAATATGTAAGGATATGGGGGTAGGGCCTGGGTGGGATTGTAGTCGGTGCAGACTCGATGGGCCGAATGGCCTCTTTTTGTACTGTCGGGATTCTATGATTCTATGAAGCAAAATACTGCCGATGCTGGAAACCAGAAAATGCTGGAACATTCAGCAGATTTGGCAGCATCTGTAGAGAAAGAAAAGCAGAGATAATCACCGGAATTCTGCCAGCTCGCCCACCATGGGAATCAGAGCGGGCGAGGGGCGGACAATGGGAAGGTCTGTTGACCTCGGGGGGGATTTTCCGGTCTTGGGTCAAGCGAGGCTGTTAAATCCCCTCCAGTGAGTGAGATTCTCGAGCCCCCCCCGTGGCGTGTTTCTCATGGTGGGAGGAGACGCACTGTTGGCCTGCAGCTGGATCTTCTGGATCCACTGGATTTCCCATTGACTCCACACTGCTGCAGTGATTCATTGACAAGGACAGCTCGAGTGAGGAATCTGTTAATTCACTCAAAAATATCAGTTCCATCACTAATTCATTTGGCAAAAGATCTTTGAAAGCCGAGTTGAACATGATCCTGCTTTGTTCAAAACATTAACTGTGGCTGGGATCTTCTGCCCCCGCTCCCTGCGCTCCCCCCACTCCCCCCCTCGCACCCCCCACACCCCCCCCCTCCCCCCCATCCCCCGCCCCCCGCCCCCGGCCCTCCAAACCAATTGGTTCTTCGGCAGCAGAAGCGAGTCACTATTGACCGGTGGGTTCTCCAGGAGGATGCCACCGGCAGCCAATCACAATCTGCCTTCGCTGCCGGAGGACCTATCGCGGAGTTGCGAGGGGGGGGGGGGAAATGTTCCGGCCTCTGTTTCTCTTTCCACGGACACTGCCAGACCCATTGAGCTTTTCAAGCACTTGTTGGTTTTATTTCGGATTCCCAGCAGCCGTAATAGTTTCCTTTGATTCCAGCACCTACAATACTTGCTGTTTTGATCTTTTTAAAAACAGAAGAATTTCGAAACTTGAAATTAAAACTAAACCACAATCAAAATTATCTGGTTTATGAATACCCAACACGAAGGGCAGCATTCTCCAGCTGTTCTCGCCTCAAAACCGGAGAATCCCAGAGAACCGGAGAATCCCGCCCAAGGTCAATGGATCTTTGAATAGTCCACCGCCCCCCCACGCCCGCTAGAATTCCCATGAATGGCGGGATGGGAGAATTCCGACCTAAATATTTACTGGTTCCAGAACTTTCTCCAGTAATCCTGAAATCAAATAAACATTATATCTACAGATACAATTTTGCATTGTCTTTAAATATTTCCATGTTGTTCCTGTACAAATATTACATTTTGGTTTTAAAGCCAAGCTTCAGCACCGTCGAATTAGAAAAAAAATTCAACGGCAAATTTGAGTGAATTAACCCAATTCAAGTCAGATAACTGGAATATACTTTACAATTTGTCCCTGTTTCCTGTCTGAAGATCTTGAATGCCATTCATCTGGGCTCCCTCCAAGGACCAGTGGTTAAGCCTGGATGCGGCAGCTGTTAAAACCACAAAGCCCCAGTTTCAATTCCCGGCCAGTGAATTGAATTCAAAAACAGGAAATGCTTGAAAATCTCAGTGGATCTGACAGCATTGGTAGAGATAGAACAGAGCCAACAGCTGAAATTCTTTGATCTCATTCACCCCGTCACCGCTGCAAGCCAGCGCTCAGCCCAAAACTCATTCACTGCACCCGGACTGTAGAATCCCAGCCGCGGGCGAGGTCGGAAATCCAGCCAATGTTACAAGTCTGAATGAATTCTGACAAAGCGTCATCCAGTCTCAAAGTTAGCTCTGATCTCTCTCTACAGATGCTGTCAGGCCTGCTGAGATTTTCCAGCATTTTCTGTCTTTGTTTCAGATTCCAGCATCCAGTTTTTTTTGCTTTTATCTGGGTTGAATCTAGATGAGGTGCCCCATGCAAGGCTTATGGAGAAAGTGAAGTGATACAAGGAGACATTGCTTTGTGGATTCAGAGCTGGCTTGCCCACAGAAGGCAAAGAGTGGTTGTAGATGGGTCTTTTTCAGAGTGGAGGTCGGTCACCAGTAGAGTGCCCCAGGGATCTGTTCTGGGACCCTTGCTCTTTGTGATTTTTATAAATGACCTGGATGAGGAAGTGGAAGGATGGGTTGGCAAGTTTGCTGATGACACAAAGGTTGGAGGTGTTGTGGATAGTGTAGAGGGATGTCAGCAGTTGCAACGAGACACAGATAAGATGCAAGACTGGGCGGAGAAGTGGCAGATGGAGTTCAACCCAGATAAGTGTGTGGTGGCTCATTTTGGCAGGACGAATAGGATGGAAGAATATAATATTAAGGGTAAGATGCTTGGCAGTGTGGAAGAACAGAGGGATCTTGGGGTCCGGGTTCATAGGACGCTCAAAGCGGCGTCACAGGTAGAGGCTGTGGTTAAGAAGGCGTATGGAATACTGGCCTTCATCAATAGAGGAATTGAGTTTAGAAATCGGGAGATAATGCTGCAGCTGTATAGGACCCTGGTCAGACCCCACCTGGAGTACTGTGCCCAGTTCTGGTCACCTCATTACAGAAAGGATGTGGAAGCCATAGAACGGGTGCAGAGGAGATTTACGAGGATGTTGCCGGGATTAAGTGGTATGCCTTATGCGGATAGGTTGAGGGAGCTCGGTCTATTCTCCTTGGAGAGGCGAAGGATGAGAGGTGACCTGATAGAGGTGTATAAGATGTTGAGAGGTATTGATAGAGTGGATTCTCAGAGGCTTTTACCCAGGGCTGAAATGGTTGTCATGAGAGGTCACAGGTTTAGGGTGCTGGGGAGTAGGTACAGAGGAGATGTTAGGGGTAAGTTTTTCACTCAGAGGGTGGTGGGTGGATGGAATCGGCTGCCGGTAGTGGTGGTGGAAGCGGATTCGATTGAGTCTTTTAAGAGACTTTTGGATAGCTTCATGGAGGTTAGTAAGTTAGAGGGCTATAGATGAGCCTAGAAGGTAAGGAAATTGTTTGGCGCAACTTGTGGGCCGAAGGGCCTGTTTGTGCTGTCGCTTTTCTATGTTCTATGTTCTATAAGGTGCTTTAATAGGCCCTGCTTGAATGGCCTCGAGATAAGTCGCCGAAGATTTTCTATCCAATTTTAAAAAGTGCATGTGAAGAACGTAACTCCTGTTTTTTTAACTCCTCTTTGGCAAGTCTGAGAAGTTCCTGTTTCTTTGCTCGATTGTGTGTACTGGTGGCTTTCAACTCAGCCTGACGCCTACGCAGTTCTTCACATGCACTTTTTAAAATTGGATAGGTGTGGATACTAAGGTATTTGGGAAGTTGCCCCAGCACGAGTCAAGGAAACCAGTAGAAATAAATATTTAGTAAGACTTAAAGCTTTTCAGACAAACCTGAGATGCTAAAAATATTGAATAAAAGGGATTAAAAAGATTTCTTTTAATTGGGGGCTGTTTGGGGTCCTGAGGGAAGGGAGGCCCTGAGGGCAGTGTTGGGTCACCCTCATGTCTGCGTGGTGTGGGAGGCGTGACCCGTTATATGAGTGGTGGAGGAGTGGATGCCCTCTTTGGTGAGGGGTTGGTGGAGCTCCCCTTGTCAATGGTGGGGAGGGTGAGATGTGGATGAGAGGGGTGGTGGCAGGGAGATTGTTGCCATTTACATGTTTGGGGGGAGGGGGGAGTTGCCTGTCACTGTGGATCTCTAATCAGTTAGGCTGGATGACTCCATTTGTGAATGCATAAATGTGCACCCATGAGGTGTGAGAATCTCACCTGACAGATGCTGCCAGCACCAATGGGAGACAGTCTGCCAGTCTCACGCAGAATGGGAACTTGGTCCCGATTCGCACCCTTGGTGTCAGCGACAGCTCATTTGGGAGCAATCTCACCACAGAAGGTTGGGGGTTCAAGTCCTACTCCAGTGGCTTGAGCTTATAATCTAGATTGACATTCCAGCGTAGTACTGAGAGAAGACTGCACTGTCAGAGGAGCTGTCGTTTTGGATGAGCGATTAAAACTGATGTCCTGTTTGTCCTCTGAGATCCCGTGGCATTATCTTGAGAAAGAACAGGGAGTTTCTCCCCAGGAGCCTGAGAACTATTTATCCTGCAACAAATACCACTCATAGAATCATAGAAACCCTACAGTGCAGAAACAGGCCATTCGGCCCATCGAGTCTGCACCGACCACAATCCCACCCAGGCCCTACCCCCATATCCCTACATATTTACCAGCTAATCCCTCTAACCTATGCATCTCAGAACACTAAGGGGCAATTTTAGCATGGCCAATCAACCTAACCTGCACATCTTTGGACTGTGGGAGGAAACTGGAGCACCCGGAGGAAACCCACGCAGACACGGGGAGAACGTGCAAACTCCACACAGATAGCGACCCAAGCCGGGAATCGAACCTGGGTCCCTGGAGCTGTGAAGCAGCAGTGCTAACCACTGTGCCACCGTGCCGTCTTGCCGCCCACTCAAACAACTCATCTCATTGCTCTTGTGGGAACTTGCAATGCACAGTGACTACACTTCAAAGGTACTTTGTTGACTCTGACCTATCTTGGGATGTCCTCAAAAACACTGGGTGAGATTCCCTGGCCTCCCAGCTGTGTGTTTCCCGGCAGTGGATGATGGAGTGCTGTTCACACTTGCCAGGATTCTCTGATCCCGCTTCTGTCAATGGGATTTTCCACTGATGTCACCCCCACACCACCGGGAAACATATGGGCAGGTTACATTACTGGCTGGACCAGAGAATCCCATTGGTGTGAACGGCCAGAGAATTCTGGCCATCATATAAATGCAAGTTATGTCTTCAACCATACTGAGTTCTATGAGATGTTTTAAAGTCACGAGTAGGCTTAAAAAAGTTTTTAAAATTTTATTATTGGTGTCAAGTAAGGCTTACATTAACACTGCAATAAAGCTACTGTGAAACTCCCCTAGTCGTCACAGTCCGGCGCCTGTGCAGGTCAATGCACCTAATCAGCACGTCTTTCAGACTGTGGGAGGAAACCGGAGCACCCGGAGGAAACCCACGCAGACACGGGGAGAATGTGCAAAGTCCACACAGACAGTGACCCAAGCTGGGAATCAAACCCGGGTCCCTGGCCACTGTGCCACTGTGCCGCCCATTTGACTTACATTACAATGTAACATTGCAATGAAGTTACTGTGAAAATCCCCTAGTCGCCACACTCCGGTGCCTGTTCGGGTACACTGAGGGAGAATTTAGCACACGCAATGCACCCTAAGCAGCACGTCTTTCAGACTGTGGGAGGAAACCGGAGCACCCGGAGGAAACCCACGCAGACACGGGGAGAATGTGCACAATTCCTGTCCCTGACACTGTGAGGCTGTAGTGCACTGTGCCACCGTCCCGCCTGCTCTCGTGAACTGGTGTCACTTGTTTATTTGTCAAGCAGGAAGTACCACACACACAGGGAAAGGAAGTCAATGATTTGGAACGTTACTGGTCTTTGTTTAAAATAGTAAGTCGAAAGAGCCAGAACATCCTGCGCAATGTCACAGCATGTTTTATTAGGTTATTCTACAAAACCTTCATGGTTGAAATCAGCATTTTTAGATGGAAATTCAGAATGTGATCGATGGGGCAATTCAAAGCAGCTGCAATGATCACAATGGTGACTGGATTGACGATTTATTTTTCAATTTCTTTTCCCATTCCTTTGCTGCATTTCAGAATCAGCCTTCAGCAAATTCCACAGCACTGAAATCTGGTGGCACGGTGGCACAGTGATTAGCACTGCTGCCTCACAGCACCAGGGACCCAGGTTCGATTCCAGGCTCGGTCTCTGTGTGGAGTCTGCACATTCTCCCCATGTCTGCGTGGGTTTCCTCCGGATGCTCCGGTTTCCTCCCACAGTCCAAAGACGTGCTGGTTAGGTTGATTGGCCACGCTAAATTGCCCCTTAGTGTCCCGGAATGTGATAGGTTTATAAAATGTATGTATTTATTTGTCACATGTAAGGCTTACATTAACACTGCAATGAAGTTACTGTGAAATTCCCTGAGTCACCACAGTCCGGAGTCAATGCACCTAACCAGCACGTCTTACTGATTGTGGGAGGAAACGGGACCACTCGGAGGAAACCCACGCAGACATGAGGAGAACATGCAAACTCCACACAGACAGTGATCCAAGCCGGGAATCGAACCCAGGTCTCTGGTGTTGTGAAGCAGCAGTGCTAACCACTGTGCTACCGTACCAGTTAGAGGGATTAGCAGGTGACTAAGTGGGGTTAGGGCTTGGTTGTGATTGTTGTCGGTGCAGACTCGATGGGCCGAATGACCTCCTTCTGCACTGTAGGGTTCTTATGATTCTATGATTATCCAGATCCGATTCTATCAATGAGAGCTGAATTGATCATTTGTTTTTCTCCAAGCTTCCTGTCAATCAGTTTAAAAGCAAGTCTTGTTGTCACAGCTGTAGGCAACTTCAAAAGGGCTAAGTACTTTTCAGTTCCTCTCTTATTTAAACATTGTATTGAGGAACAATGGGGTACTTGAGATGCATCCAAACGTGAAGGGAAAGCTAAATAAAAACAGCTGACTGGAAGCTGAATAGAAAACGAGTAAGCTGTCAATCAAATGAGAGTTAAAACAACTGGACTGAAATTGAATGGAAACGAAGATTTTCAAACATTGGAAGGCATTTCAAAGAGTCTCGGCTTTCTAGGTAGTCTCAGAGACTTCAAATAAAAGCTGTGTGAATAGAATAGGGTTGAGTGAACAGCTGTGGAGAAGGGAACCCCTCCCAGTGAACGTGACATCTCCTCTCTGCTAGAGGTCTTCAAAGAGGTCTGCTCACAACTTCAGCTTCTGACAGAGAGAAAGGGAAATCTCTGATGCAGAATGAAGTGCTGTTGTTATTTAAAAGCCTGTCAGGTGACCAGGGGACTTGGGGATTAAAGTGACTAGACCACTTCAATGTTTTCACAGATGATAGGCAGGTCTGAAGAAGTTGAACAGAAAGCTGCTTGAAATCACCGTGCCAGGGGTGCCAGAGCTAGAAGGGGCAGTCCAGTCGTGGGATCCCCATCCCAAGGGACAATGCTGAGACCAACCCCTTGCCCCAACCCAAGCCCAAGGTTTTCCTGATAGGAGTGAGGACTGGTGGATCCGGCAGTTTAAGAGTCTTTCCAGCATTACTGGTGGACCAGGAGGAATAGGAATGCTTCCCTCTGGTCCACCAATCTAAGCTGTTCCACCCTGCATTTGGCTGTTTCCTCCATTCCCTAATGATCTGATCTGCCCCAGGCCTAAAGCCACAAAGCACGAGCTTTCAGAGCGCTGCTCCTTCATCAGGTGAGTGATAAAGGAGCAGCGTTCCAAAAGCTCGTGATTCCAAATAAACCTGTTGGATTTTAACCTGGTGTTGTGAGACTTTTTCCTGCGCCCACCCCCAGTCCAACGCCGGCATCTCCACATCATGGCTAGCCTTCAGTGACCAGAGTCTAATTGTGGAATCAGACACAATCAGCTTGCTCTCTTTGCAGCCGGTTCATTATTGAGTGTTTTTCCCCGCATGTACTGAAGAGATAGTGCAACTGTAATCAGTTGAAAGATCAGTGATTGTTGCTGCAATCATTGAATTTTGTTACAATATGACGTTAGGCAGTTGTGATCAGAAAGTAATTCAGTTCTTGTTTCCATAAACCAGATACCAGGGAATATTTTCATTCTTATCACTGAAGATAAGGTGCAAAATACAGAAGGTGCAAAAATACTTCCATAATTCAGCTTTGTAGCCTTTTTGTTTATTTTATAACTTAAAAAGAATTGCGAAATATATTGCAATGGAAAATATATTCTTGGCAAAATGAGTGACAAAATAGCCTGTTGGCTCTGTCTTAGTGATCAGTTGCTTCTACTTCTATCATCGAATCATAGAATCGCTACAGTGCAGAAAGAGGCCATTTGGTCCATCGAGCCTGCACCGACAACAATCCCACTCAGGCCCTATCCCCATAACCCCACGTATTTACCCTGCTGATCTCCCGGGCACTAAGGGACAATTGAGCATGGCCAATCAACCTAACCCACACATCTTTGGAGAGTGGGAGGAAACCCACGCAGACAGTGACCGGAGGCTGGAATTGGACCTGGGCCCTTGGCGCTCCGAGGCAGCAGTGCTAACCGCTGTGCCACCGTGCCACCCCCTCATTATCTATCATTAGATTGCTGCACATTTGGGGATGAAATCAGATGATGGCCATTTGAAAATCTCAGGCTCAAAGCCGTCTCCACACTATTCAGAAGTGAGGCACATCTGCACACGAACATACCACATGACCAGGAGCAGTATCGCATCGGTCTGAATCAAATTCAGTTTTCTCTTTGCAGTTATTGTGTTACAGCTTTATACATTTTAATTCTGATATGACTAAAAGTCCATCTGGAAGTTGATAATTAATCACAGCTAGATTCTAACCTTGGAAGTGAAATAGCGGTCAGATGAATTTTAAGAAGTTGTGCTGTTCACATATACATCCATCCCATTGGAATACATTGATTTCAATCGACATTTACTGCTATCCATAAAGCCATTATTAAAAACATTATTAAGAGTGGATAGAGATCATGGCCATTTGTTTTGCAAAAGTTGATCTTGTTTGCACTGTTCATCATTACCATGGTAAATGTATTTTTTTTATGTACAAGACCAATATTTGATTGTTCCAAACCTTTGCTCTTTATTAGAATGACTGGAACATGAGCATGGGGTGAGATGAGTCCATTCTGGCTTTGCTCCAGCATCAAGGCCCTCGCCTAGATCTTAAGATCACTGCTGTTTTCCCCCTAAAAATTGGTGGGCATCATTGCAGGCATGCCAAATTTCCTTAGCCTCCTGAGAAAGTAGAGACGTTGGTGGCCTTTCTTAACTATAGCGTTGGTGAGGAGGGACCAGGATAGGTCGTTAGTGATCTGGAAACCTAGAAACTTGAAGCTCTTGACGACTTCCACTTCATCGCCATTGATGTATACAGGGGCATGTTCTCCTCTACGCTTCCTGAAGTCGATGACAATCTCCTTCTTTTTGTTGACATTGAGGGAGAGATTATTGTTGCCGCACCAGTTCACCAGATTCTCTATCTCTTTCCTGTTCTCTGTCTCGTCATTGTTTGAGATCCGACCCACTATGGTGGTGTTATCAGCAAACTTGAAAACTGAGTTGGAGGAGAATTTGGCCCCAGTCACAAGTGTATAAGGAATATAGTAAGGGGCTGAGAACACAGCCTCGTGGGGCACCAGTGTTGATGATGGTCGTGGAGGAGGTGTATCTTCAAGTATAGGTTTACTAAAATTATAAGAGGGGTCAGATTTCCATTGTCCCAATTGGGAACAAACGGAGTGAGACTGGCTTAGTAAGTTCTGGTCTGTGCCTTCAAAGTTGTTACAATTTGGAGGTGGAGGAGTAGCATTGTTAATCGAGGATAGTTTAACGGCTACAGAAAGGCAGTTCGAGGGGGATCTGCACACTGAGGTAATATGGGCTGAAGTTAGAAATAGGAAAGGAGCGGTCATGTTGTTAGGAGTTTTCTATAGGCCCCCAAATAGTAATGGAGATGTGGAGGAAGAAATTGCCAAGCAGATTATGGATAGGTGTGGAGGTCACAGGGAAGTTGTCATGGGTGACTTTAACTTTCCAAATATTGATTGGAACCTTTATAGGTCAAATAGTTCGGATGGGGTAGTTTTTGTACAGTCTGTGCAGGAGGGTTTCCTGACACAATATGTGGGTAGGCCGACAAGAGGTGGGGCCACATTGGACTTGGTACTGGGTAATGAACCGGGCTAAGTGCTAGATTTGTTTGTGGGAGGGCACTTTGGAGATAGTGACCACAATTCGGTGTCTTTCATTGTTGCAATGGAGAGGGATTGGGCCATATGGCAGGGCAAGATTTATAATTGGGGGAGGGGTAATTATGATGTAATTAGGCAAGAATTAGGGAGCATCAGATGGGAACAGAAACTGTCAGGGAAAGGCACTAATGAAAGTGGAGCTTGTTCAAGGAACAAATACTGTGTGTCCTTGATAGGTATGTCCCTGTCAGGCAGGGAGGAAATGGCCGAGTGAGGGAACCATGGTTCACAAAAGAGGTTGAATGTTTTGTCAAGAGGAAAAAGGAAGCGTATGTAAGGATGAGAAAACAAGGTTCAGTTGGGTCGATTGAGGGTGACAAGTTAACAAGGAATGAGCTAAAAAAAGGGCTTAGGAGAGCTAGGAGGGGGCATGAGAAGTCCTTGGTGGGCCGGATCAAGGAAAACCCCAAGGCTTTTTACTCTTATGTGAGAAATAAAAGAATGACCAGGGTGAGGTTAGGGCCGGTCAAGGACAGTAATGGGAACTTGTGCATGGAGTCAGAAGAGATAGGAGAGGCGATGAATGAATACTTTTCTTCAGTGTTCACCAAGGAGAGGGGCCATGTTTTTGAGGATGAGAGTGTGATACAGGCTGATAGGCTGGAGGAGGTAGATGTTCTGAGGGAAGATGTATTAACGATGTTGAAAAACCTGAGGGTCGATAAGTCCCCTGGGCCAGACGAGATATATCCTAGGATTCTTTGGGAGGCAAGGGATGAGATTGCAGAGCCTTTGGCTTTGATCTTTGGGTCCTTACTGTCCACGGGGATAGTGCCAGAGGACTGGAGAATGGCGAATGTTGTTCCTTTGTTCAAGAAAGGAAATAGGAATGACCCTGGTAATTATAGACCGGTTAGTCTTACTTCGGTGGTCGGTAAGTTAATGGAAAATGTCCTGAGGGATTTATGACCATTTAGAAACATGCAGCTTAATCCGGGATAGTCAGCACGGATTCGTGAACTGTAAGTCGTGCCTCACAAATTTGATAGAATTTTTTGAGGAGGTAACTAAGTGTGTTGATCAAGGTAGGGCAGTTGATGTCATATACATGGATTTTAGTAAGGCGTTTGATAAGGACCCCCATGGTCGGCTCATGAAGAAAGTAAGGAGGGCAAGTTGGCCAATTGGATAAATAACTGTCCATCTCATAGAAGACAAGATGGTGGTGGATGGAAAATTTTCAGACTGGAGACCAGTTACCGGTGGTGTACCACAGGGCCCAGTGCTGGGTCCTCTGCTATTTGTGATTTTTATCAATGACTTGGAGGAGGGGGCTGAAGGGTGGATCAGTAAATTTGTTGATGATACCAAGATTGGCGGAGTAGTGGATGAGGTGGAGGGCTGTTGTAGGCTGCAAAGAGACATAGATAGGATGCAGAGCTGGGCCGAAAAATGGCAGATGGAGTTTAACCCTGATAAATGTGAGATGATTCATTTTGGTAGGACTAATTTAAATGTGGATTACAGGGGCAAAGGTAGGGTTCCGAAGAATGTGGAGGAACAGAGAGATCTTAGGGTTCATATCCTCAGATCTCTGAAGGTTGCCACTCAACTGAATAGAACCGTGAAGAAGGCCTACAGTGTGTTAGCGTTTATTAACAGAGGGTTTGAATTTCAGAGCCGTGGGGTTATGCTGCAACTGTACAGGACCTTGGTGAGACCACATTTGGAATATTGTGTGCAGTTCTGGTCACCTCACTATAAGAAGGATGTGGAAGCATTGGAGAGAGTGCAAAGGAGATTTACCAGGATGTTGCCTGGCTTGGAGGGTAGGTCTTATGAGGAAAGGTTGAGGGAGCTAGGGCTTTTCTCTTTAGAGCGGAGGAGGTTGAGAGGCGACTTAATAGAGGTCTATAAGATGAGGAAGGGGATAGATAGAGTGGACGTTCAGAGACTATTTCCTCGGGTGGATGTAGCTGTTACTAGGGGGCATAAGTATAAGGTTCATGGTGGGAGATATAGGAGGGATGTCCGAGGTAGGTTCTTTACTCAGAGAGTGGTTGGGGTGTGGAATGTACTGCCTGCAGGGATAGTGGAGTCGGACACTTTAGGAACTTTCAAGCAGTTATTGGATAGGCACATGGAGCACACCAGAATAATAGGGAGTGGGACAACTTGATCTTGGTTTCGGACAAAGCTCAGCACAACATCAAGGGCCAAAGGGCCTGTTCTGTGCTGTACTGTTCTATGTTCTATGTTCTAATTATGAGATTTTTATGTTTTGAGATTGCGGGTGGGATTTCCTGGCCGCACTCACCCCAAGACCGGAAAAATTCCACCTGAGGTCAACAGATCTTTGCAATGTCCACCCTCGCCCACTATGATTCCTATAGTGGGTAAGGGTGAGAAAATTCTGCCCCATGCCTTTAACTTTAGGGACCCATGCTGTGACCTGGATGATGGAGTTGCCAAACATTAAAGGAAGGCCTAGATTCTTTTGATGGGGCAAAAATGCAAGATATCCACACTTGCAGGCAGTGTCAAAGGCAGCAGGGCTGCCAGTAGAAAGACTATGAGTTACCACATCCCAAAAAAGTATTGAGAATACCAGGTTGTAAATAATTATGCTTTAAACTGTCCATTTTGTTCCATGATGAAAGAGAACTGGCTTCTTAAGGATATTTAAACAGCAATTCTGCCTGGATACAAGGCCCATATGGTTCATATTTCCACAATGATGAGCTTTGAGATGGGAAAGATACAGAAGAAACCATTGTGATATTGGATGATAGGCTATTTGCTTTCAGGCTTTCCTAAAACATTCTTTAACATCATGGGCAGTGGGTTATTCTGCCAGGGAGAGAGAGCGTAGCTAAAGGACAAAATGGCTTTCTATAGGCATGTCAGGAATAAAAGAATGACAAGGATAAGATTAGGGCCAGTCAAGGACAGTAATGGGAAGTTGTGCGTGGAGTCCGAAGAGATAGGAGAGGCGCTAAATGAATATTTTTTCCATTGTCTATTCACACAGGAAAAAGACAATGTTGTCGAAGAGAATACTGAGATACAGGCTATTAGATGAGATGGGATTGAGGTTCATAAGGAGGAGGTGTTAGCAATTCTGGAAAGTGTGAAAATAGATAAATCCCCTGGGCTGGATGGGATTTATCCTAGGATTCTCTGGGAAGCTAGGGAGGAGATTGCAGAGCCTTTGGCTTTGATCTTTATGTCATCATTGTCTACAGGAATAGTGCCAGAAGACTGGAGGAGAGCAAATGTTGTCCCCTTGTTCAAGAAGGGGAGTAGAGACAACCCTGGTAATTATAGACCGGTGAGCCTTACTTCTGTTGTGGGCAAAGTTCTGGAAAGGATTATAAGAGATAGGATTTATAATCACCTAGAAAGGAATAATTTGATTAGGGATAGTCAGCACGGTTTTGTGAAGGGTAGGTCGTGCCTCACAAACCTTATTGAGTTCTTTGAGAAGGTGACCAAAGAGGTGGATGAGGGTAAAGCAGTTGATGTGGTGTATATGGATTTCAGTAAAGCGTTTGATAAGGTTCCCCATGGTAAGCTTTTGCAGAAAATACGGAGGCATGGGATTGAGGGTGATTTAGCGGTTTGGATCAGGAATTGGCTAGCTGTAAGAAGACAGAGGGTGGTCGTTGATGGGAAATGTTCATCCTGGAATTCAGTTACTAGTGGTGTACCACAGGGATCTGTTTTGGGGCCACTGCTGTTTGTCATTTTTATAAATGACCTGGATGAGGGCGTAGAATGCTGGGTTAGTAAATTTGCAGATGACACTAAAGTCGGTGGAGTTGTGGACAGTGCGGAAGGATGTTGCAGGTTACAGAGGGACATAGATAAGCTGCAGAGCTGGGCTGAGAGGTGGCAAATGGAGTTTAATGCGGAAAAGTGTGAGGTGATTCACTTTGGAAGCAGTAACAAGAATACAGAGTACTGGGCTAATGGTAAGATACTTGGTAGTGTGGATGAGCAGAGAGATCTCGGTGTCTATGTGCATAGATCCCTGAAAGCTGGCACCCAGGTTGATAGGGTTGTTAAGAAGGCGTACAGTGTGTTAGTTTTTATTGGTAGAGGGATTGAGTTTCGGAGCCATGATGTCATGTTGCAGCTGTACAAAACTCTGGTGCGGCCGCACTTGGAGTATTGCGTACAGTTCTGGTCGCCGCATTATAGGAAGGATGTGGAAGCATTGGATTTACCAGGATGTTGCCTGGTATGGTGGGAAGGTCTTATGAGGAAAGGCTGAGTGACTTTAGGCTGTTTTCGTTAGAGAGGAGAAGGTTAAGAGGTGACTTAATAGAGGCATACAAGATGATCAGAGGATGAGATAGGGTGGACAGTGAGAGCCTTTTTCCTCGCATGGTGATGGCTCGCACGAGGGGACATAGCTTTAAATTGAGGGGTGATAGATATAGGACAGATGTTAGAGGTAGGTTCTTTACTCAGAGAGTAGTAACGGCGTGGAATACCCTGCCTGCAACAGTCGTAGACACGTCAACATTAAGGGCATTTAAAGGGTCATTAGATGAACATATGGATGATATTGGAATAGTGTAGATTAGATGGGCTTTAGATTGGTTTCACAGGCCAGTGCAACATCGAGGGCTGAAGGGCCTGTACTGCGCTGTAATGTTCTATGTTCTATGTTCTAAAAGTCTCTCTTGCTCACTCTATCAGAGTGTGGGGGCAGGCTCACATTCAAATTCAAAAGACCATATTTGTGAGAAATTAATACAAAGCCAGGAGATTCACTTCGCGCTTGCTCAAGGGAGTTTCTCCAACAAAAGGATGGTTCTGAGGTTACACGTTACCAGATTAAGAAAAAAAAATCAAAGTAGACTCCTGGGAGCTAAAAGCCATTCTGGGAGAATTGAACGTATATTTAAAGGGCAGTGCAATATATACCTGCAAAGTGTGTTTTCTGGGCGTGCTAATTTGTTCTGTCGTTTGTGGTAGTAAAAGACCACTCTCAGGTTTGTGAGCTTCGAGTAAGCAAGGATTGTATTTACAAGCAAATTCTGGGAGAAACAGAGCCCAGTTCTCCCAGGGTGTCTTTCAGATACAAAGGCTGTGTGACACACTTGTATCGTCTAGTTTTCACATTTTCAAATACTGCCTCGTAGAACCTTCAGTTACACATCTAATGAGTTGAATTGCTCAGGCCACAGATATTATCTGTTATCTCACTGGGAGGCCATTAATTCCTCAGTTCCAGCAGCTCCTAGACTGTGTTCTTATCACCCGAACATTTGTTTATCCATCCAGAGAAGGTCACAAAGTTTTATGACTTGTGATTTTTAACTGAATTCCTACAGTATTGGCTACAAATCCATCATGCTTACAGTGCTGGCTATATTTTCCACCATGCTTAGAAAGAGCTCTCATCAGTACCTTTGTCTATTCTAAAGCTTTTAATGCACAGCTTTATATCAAACTTAGAATGAAATAATGTCAGTTACCTCACTTCAAAGGTACACATTGCCTATAAAATATGGTTAGGCACTCGTGTTTTTAGTCTGTTTCTTCCAGTAAATGTCTTACAATGTAAATGTTTGTCATGTAATTCATTCAGCTATTAACTGGGAGTTCAAATGTATTTTTTGAAAGAAGATTATAACAAAGCACACATTGTTAGATGGATACACAATCAGCTGCAATGTGGTCAGAAACTAGCAGAGGCCAAGTTCTTGAGTTAGGATTTGGAGAGCAAATTTACATTGGTGTTGAAATCCATTTCAATCCTTGGTTTTTTGATGTTACATTATCACCATGCTTCACGTGGCCAGCTCCCTAAGCAGCTTTTATACTCATAGAGCAAATTTTATTTAAGCCACCATTATTCCGAAATTATGTTTCCAAAGGAAAGCGTCAAGTCCGCCTATAATTCTACATTCTTGATCCATGCTTCTTTTTTCATTCAACGTTGGCATCGCTGGGCTGGGCCAGCATTTGTTGCCCATCCCGACTGCCCTTGAACTGAGTGGTTTGCTGGCCCATTTCTGAGGACATTTAAGAATCAGCCACATTGCTGTGGTTCTCGAGTCACATGTAGGTAAGGATGGCAGATTTCCTTCCTTAAAGGGCATGAATGAACCAGATTGGTTTGCATAACAATCGGCAATGGTTACAAGGTCATCATTAGACTTTTAATTCCAGATCTTTATGAAATTCAAATTTCAAACAACATTGTGTTTGTGTGAAATGCGATTGTGTGTGAAATGAGAGTTTGTGTGTGAATGAGATAGTGTGTTTGTTCAGTGAGATTGTGGGCCTGATCTTACCAAACTTTTGCACCCGTTTTTGGGCGCAAAATCGTGGTAAAGTTGGGCGTCGGGCCTAAAACGCGGTCCTGACCCGACCCAAGGCCAATCGCGCCTTTACCAACGGCCGATCCGGGCGCCGATCCAGCGCGCGCCTGAATCGGCCAGCGGGCCGATTTAAATGCATTTGCATGCATTTAAATCAGCATAATGAAGCCCGCACCCAACTTACCCAAGGGTTCCCACTTTACGAGGCTCCGATCCGATCGGCGCCCGCACATTTACTGTGTTGCTGAATTCAAGTCCGATAGGGCTTCAACTCAGCAACTGAACTGCCGAATCGCCCCCGACCACCCTTCGCGGACCGCCCCCGCGAACCACCCCGGCAGCCCCCCCCCCCCCCCCATCCCCGATCGGACCACCCTGGGATGCAGGCCCCACCAGCAGCCCCCACCCCACCCCAGGATCGGACCCCCCCGGGCCCCCGACCTACCTTGATCGCTGGTGTCCGTCGAAAGCATCTTGCGATCCTGGATCCTGGCCTTGCTCCGGGGGTCCTGATGGGTAGGATGATGTCTCTTCACTGGGGGGGAGGAGGGGATGTGACATCTCTTCCCTGAGGGGGGGGTGGGGGGGTGGGGGGGATCTGGCGACTCTTCCCTGAGGTGGGGGGAGTGGGGGGGGATGTGACGTCTCCGCCACCCCTAGGGGCAGAGACGTCACATCCCCCATACTCCCCCCTCAGGGAAGAGATGTCACATCCCCCCTAACCCCCTCCTCAGGGAAAAGGTGTCACATCCCCCCCCTACCCCCCCTCCTCAGGGAAGAGACTTTACATCCCCCCCCCCGCCCCCCCCCCCCTCAAGGAAGAGATGTCACATCTCAAAGTCAAAGGCAGTGCAGAGAGCAGTGCTGTCAGCGCTGCCTTTGGCCTTCACGCTCGGGCGCGCTGAGTGCTGTCGGCTCCGGGCTGCGCATGGGCGGTTCGGCGCTCCAATAGATGCAAATGTGCTAGGCCCCGCCCACTGGACCCGCGCCGAAAAAAGGCGTATGGGGGCACTGGAGAGCGGCTGCCGGGCGCGGGTCTGATTTACGACCACACCCGGCACTTAGAGCCGATTTGGTAAAATCGGCCCCTGTGTGTGTGTTCAGTGAGGTTGTGTGTGTGTGAAATGAGAGTTTGTGAGGCAGGGTGGGATTCCCATAGCATTGCCCTGGGTCTCTAGATTACCAGCCCAGAGTTACCTCCCATTTCCATACTTAAGAAGTCATCATATTCTTCGATCCGTGAGTTGCCATTTGAATCTGAAACTCTTGGCTGCTGAGTGGTTTGCTGCACTCTCTGGGTAAACAGCCCAAATTATATTTTGCATCACATTCTGTTGTGTGTGACATTGGCGTACCTTTAAAAGATGTTTTTTTAAAATCATGTTCTTTGCCGCTCTCACAGCCTCAGCTTTTATCATTGTTGCCAGGCTGTCGAGAGGAGTCCTTTTATTGCTACTTCAATGGCTTAAATGGGGTTCTGTTTAATTTTACTATGGGTCTCAGGTACTATCTGCAATTGTTTTATGACCTTGCATTGTTAGGAGGAAGATTGGTTGGCAGCCCATATGTTTTGGACAATTTTTTTTTCCTTCCTATTGAATTTAAATTTTCATTTTCTGTTTGGCTGCTGGCTTCAGTTTAGTTTTGAAGAGAGTGGGCATTAGACTGAAAGCAGTTTCTCTCTCTCTCCCTGTTATTGGAAGTTCTGCTGGTTAGCTGAAAGCAAGGCTTCTTGCCTTCCTGAAGTGGAAAATCTGCTGTTGGTTGTTGGCTTGCCTAGAGTCTCTCTCTCTCTCTCTCTCCCTGGTGTTATGGGAAGATATTCTGACTTCAAACTGTTCTGGGTGTATCCAGAGGTCCGCTAGAAGTTACAGGGCTGGGAAGTCAGGGTTTCAATTGTCCAGCCAAAGGCCTCAATTCCAGTATCATGTGTCTTTGCTGTGTTAAACCTGTGGAAAGAGTTTTGTTTATGGGATGTTTTGTTTAATTGGAACATTTTAAATAAAATTAGCATGATGGCACAGTGGTTAGCACTGCCGCCTCATAGCACCATGGACCCGGGTTCAATTCCAGCCTCGGGTCACTGTCTGTGTGGAGTTTGCACATTCTTCCCGTGTTTGCTTGGGTTTCCTCTGGGTGCTCCAGTTTCCTCTCACAGTACTAAAATGTTCGGGTTAGGTTGATTGACCATGCTAAAATTGACCCTAGTGTCAGGGAGATTAGCAGGGTAAATGTGTGTGGTTACGGGAATAGGGCCTGGGTGGGATTGTGGTCGGTGGGCTGAATGGCCTCCTTCTGTCCTGTAGGGATTCTATGATTCTCTATCTTTGTTAAGGGCTGTACATTATAATGTTTGTTATGTTTTTCGTTGTATTTGATAAAAGTTCCTGCTAATTTTCTTAATATACATGTTAACCATATTCTTAAATAGACTTTGTTTGATAAAAGCTCCCCAGTGGGTCATTTGAATCATACCTGAAGTGAAACCTATATGCTGATCCTCGCCAAATTCAAAGTGAGAGCCTATGATCCAGGCGGTCTTCATAAAACAATTTGGAGTTTTGGACCTGAATTATAACATGTGATACTGTTAAACATTAACCTAGGATTACAGTGAACAGTCTTATAAACCTAATCATCACAACATACAAGTTAATTTTGCCAAAACCAACAAAACACAATCTTTAATATTTATGAGCATAGATTTATAGAATCACAGAATAGGTGCAGCATGCACAATATCATTCTGCCCGAGAGTTCTGTCCAAGGACAACTCAGCTCGCCTCACTTTTCTGCCCTTCTGCTTAGCTCCGCAAATTTTGTCTCTTTAGATGCTTCTCAAATTCTCCTTTCAAAAATGAAAAATATTTTTCCTTATGTTGCCATTCGACCTTTTGTGAATCACCCTTGATTACCATCCCTGGTTCTGGACAGTTCCACCAATGTGAACAGTTTCTCACAGTCCACTCTGGTGACCCCACATGATTTTGAACATTTCTATCAAATCTCCTCTCAACCTTCTCTTCTGTAAACTTCACCTTCTTCAATCTATCTGGAGCATAAATCCCTCACCACTGGAACTATTCACATTCATCTTTTCTGTACACTTTCTAAAGCCTTTGCGTCCTTCCAAAATTGCGCAGAATTAGATATAATTCTCCACTTGAGGACAAGTCTCGCATCTTTCATACTCCATTCCTTTATAAACTCCTTTGACAATTTGTCTCTGTGTGCTCCCATATTTCTCTGTTCCTGCACCCTCTTCAGAATTGTAGTCGTTATTTTATATCTCATGTCCTCAATCTTCCGACTAAAATGTACCACATCATGGGTCCGATTCTCCCATTTTGTGACTCAGTGTGCACGCGAGCGGGAAAATGGGAGTGTTTCCCAGTTGCGATGTGAGATTCTCCCATCTGAAAGCTGCGAATGAGGTCATTTCGGGCAGCCCATTGGCCAGCCCCAAGCCGCCATTTTGAAATGTCTCACCAATCGATCTGGAAGAAGGTGTAACTGGGGTGATCAGTAAGTTTGCGGACGACACGAAAATGGCTGGACTTGCAGATAGTGAGGAACATTGTCAGAGGCTACAGAAGGATATAGATAGGCTGGAAATTTGGGCAAAGAAATGGCAGATGGAGTTCAATCCAGATAAATGCGAAGTGATGCATTTTGGTAGAACTAACGTGGGGGGGAGCTATACGATAAATGGCAGAACCACAAAGGGTGTAGATACGCAGAGGGACCTGGGTGTGCAAGTCCACAGATCCTTGAAGGTGAAGTCACTGGTGGAGAAGGTAGTGAATAAGGCATATGGCATGCTTGCCTTTATAAGACGGGGCATAGAGTAGAAAAGTTGGGGTCTGATGTTGCAGTTGTATAGAATGTTGGTTCGGCCGCATTTGGAATACTGCGTCCAGTTCTGGTCGCCACACTACCAGAAGGACGTGGAGGCTTTAGAGAGAGTGCAGAGAAGGTTTACCAGGATGTTGCCTGGTATGGAGGGGCTTAGTTATGAGGAGAGATTGGGTAAACTGAGGTTGTTCTCACTGGAAAGACGGAGGATGAGGGGTGACCTAATAGAGGTGTATAAAATTATGAAAGGCATAGGTAGGGTGAACGGTGGGAAGCTTTTCCCCAGGTCGATGGTGACGTTCACGAGGGGTCATAGGTTCAAGGTGACGGGGGGGAGGTTTAACACGGATATCAGAAGGACGTATTTTACACAGAGGGTGGTGGGGGCCTGGAATGCGCTGACGGGCAAGGTGGTGGAGGCAGACACACTGGGAACATTTAAGACTTATCTAGATAGCCACATGAACGGAGTGGGAATGGAGGGATACAATAGAATGGTCTAGTTTGAACCAGGGTGCAGCGTGGGCTTGGAGGGCTGAATGGCCTGTTCCTGTGCTGTATTGTTCTTTGTTCAATCCCCCTCACACACCCTGCAGGCATGAGGGTGACCCGACCGTCCCCAGAACTCTCCCACTCAGCCTCCCTTCCCTTTCAGACACCCGCATTCAACCCCCCTTCCTGTACCAGGCCCGCCGACTCAGCCCCCCACCCCCCCCGCCAGCTTCCTCCTCAGATCCCCCTTTCCTCCTCAGACTCCACCCCCCCCCACCAACTCAGCCTCCCTTTACGCCACGCGCTTTGGCAGTGCCAATGTCCCCTGTCATCCTGGCCCTCTGGCACTGACATCCTGGCCTGGCAGCTTGGGCACTGAGGGAGGGGTCAAGGAGGTAGGTCATGTGGCCATTTGCCCCTATGCCACTGCTGGGCTGCAGAGGAGGGGTCCCTCAAGGGTCCTGGGTGGGTTCGGGCTGGGAGCAAGGGGTTGACCTCACCCTTCTCCGCGGAATGGAGGTGTCATGGCTAGAGTGTCCCGCCCAGCCCTGGCAGACCTGAAGATCACCTCTGGCATGGTGATTGCAGACAGCCCTGTGAGGAACATCTGTATTCCTGTCTATCAGCTGTGCAAACTCTGAAGTGGCCAGGTCACTTTAATCTCCACACCCCGGTCACCTTCGCAAGGATGTTAGTAAAACAAATGGGTTTTTACAACAATGGTTTCATCGATCATTAATTCCAGATTTTTTATTGCACCATCTGCTGTGGTGGGATTTGAATCTGGATCTTGCCCAGGGTTTCTGGATTATTAGCCCAGTGACAATACCGTTAGTCACTGCCTCCCTTACATTATCAAAAACCATTTCAAAGATTATATGGACCATTTTGCCCTCACCAACATTCTCTGGTTACCTCATCAAAAATGCAACCAAATTAGTCAAATGTGAATTTGCCTTTAACAACTCCATGCTGACTTCCCTTAATTAATTCACACTTGTCCAAGTGACTGTTGACGTTGTCCCAGATTATGATATCCAAAGCAATCCCACCACCGAGGTTAAACTGACTGGCTTGTAATTGCTAGGTTTACCCTTACACCTTTATTTTGAACAGGGCTGTAATGTTTACAGTTCTCCCGTCCTTGGGCACCACTTGCCAGATCTAAGGACGTTTGGAAGATTATGACCAGTGCATCTGAAATTTCCGCCCATACTCCTGTCTGCATCCTTTCATCCTGTGGGAACGCATCTCAACTGTATCTGGACCATCTCCTCTCTCAAGGCAGACCTTTGTTCCATGACAGTTATGCTTGCCAATCTTTGATTCCAGTTTCCGTGGATAGATTTGGACCAGGATTCTCCTGCTGTTCCTGCCCCGCTGCTCAGCCAAGCACTGCCACTGCAGCGGGACTGGAAAATGCCAACTAGAGTTAAAGTTACTGTGAAAATCCCCTAGTTGCCACACTCTGGTGCCTGTTTGGGTACGCTGAGGGAGAATTTAGCACAGCCAATCCACCTAAGCTGCACATCTTTGGACTGTGGGAGGAAACCGGAACAAACCCACACAGACACAGAGGGAATGTGCAAACTCCACACAGGCAATGACCCAAGCCAGAGATTGAACCCAGGTCCCTGGCACTGTGAGGCAGCAGTGCTAATGACTGTGCCACCGTGCCACCCTGCAGGTGAGTTTGGAGAATGCGACCCCTGGTCTCACCCAAATTGGTCCTCCTCCAATTAAGTTTTTATATTCTACATTTCTTTTTGCCCTTTCCATGGCTAATTTAAATCTGATGATACAATGATCACTGTTCCCTACATTTTCTCCCACTAACTCTTAACCCACTTGACTTACTTCATTCCCCAGAACCAGTTCCAATTTCCTTCCTGTTCAACCGGAAACATAATGATCGAGAGAATCCTCCTGAACGCATTTCAGAAATTCCTTCTTCTCGCCGCCCTTCATACCAGTGATGGACAACCTGTGGCCCATCAGGATTCTGAGCGCAGCCACCAGATATTTTGTTGTCCGTTGCCCAAGCAGAGTTTCCAGCTTCCATTGGTTTCCAGCCCCGTGCCTTTTTTCCTACCAACATGACTGAAATGATACCCTTGTAAAGCAAGGGTTTGTGAGGAGAGGTACGTGAGGAAGTGTGCAGCATGGACTGTGAGAGCTGTGCGCTCCCTCTGCACCCAATCAATAACAGTTCCATTAATGTGTGAATGATTAAGCACTGTTTGTAACTTGTTATGAAGATTTGGTGTGGATTAACTGTATTCAATCTTATAGTTAGTGAACAAGCCAGATTTCAACCTTGTGAAATTGCAATGAAGGAGGGTGTTCAAGTTGCCCATCACTGTTTTACATTAATATTGTTAATCTATGTCAGGATCATTAAAGCTCCCATTTTCACCACTCTGTAGTTGTGAGTCTAATCATGTGACAGATTGTTACACAAATTCTCCTTTAAGCAATACAACGGTGCCAATGCACCAATTGAACGATCACTCAAGACCATTTATGCTTCATATTTAGCTGTTCAATCCAGTGCATGCAGAGTTAGGGCTGGAATTCTCTTGTCCTGCCCGCCATGGGAATTGTAGCGGGCAGGGGGGTGGGGGAGGGGGTGGGGGGTGGAGGGGTGGGGCGTGGAGGGGTGGGGAAGTGGGGGGTGGGGGGGGTGTGGAGGTGGGGGGTGAGGGGCGGGGGGGGTGGGGAGGTGGGGGGGGTGGGGAGGTGGGGGGTGGAGGGGTGGGGAGGGGGTGGGGTGGGGAGGTGGGAGGTGAGGGGCTGGGGGGGTGGGGGGTGGAGGGGTGGGGAGGTGGTGGGGGGAGGGGTGGGGAGGTGGAGGGTGAGGGGCGGGGGGGTAGGGAGGTGGTGGGGGGGTGGGGAGGTGGGGGGTGGGGGGGGTGGGAAGGTGGGGGGTGAAGGGCGGGGGGGGTGGGGAGGTGGTGGGGGGAGGGGTGGGGAGGTGGGAGGGGTGGGGGGTGGAGGGTGGGGAGGTGAGGGGTGGGGGGGATGGGGAGGTGGTGGGGGGAGGGGTGGGGAGGTGGGGGGTGAGGGGTGGGGGGGGGTGGGGAGGTGGGGGGTGAAGGGCGGGAGGGGTGGGGAGGTGGTGGGGGGGTGGGGAGGTGGGGGGTGGGGGGGGTGGGGAGGTGGGGGGTGAAGGGCGGGGGGTGGGGAGGTGGTGGGGGGAGGAGGGGGGTGAAGGGCGGGGGGGATGGGGAGGTGGTGGGGGGTGGAGGGTGGGGAGGTGAGGGGTGGGGGGGTGGGGATGTGGTGGGGGGGTGGGGAGGTGGGGGTGGGGGGGGGGTGGGGAGGTGGGGGGTGAAGGGCGGGAGGGGTGGGGAGGTGGTGGGGGGTGGAGGGTGGGGAGGTGAGGGGTGGGGGGGTGGGGATGTGGGGGGGGTGGGGGGTGGAGGGTGGGGAGGTGAGGGGTGGGGGGGTGGGGAGGTGGTGGGGGGAGGGTGGTGGTGGGATGGTGTGGACCATGCGAGGGTCCATTGACCTCAGGCAGAATTCTCTGGTTTTGAGGTGAGCGCAGCAGGAGAATCGCACCCAAGGACACCGCTCTGACTCCGCATTCTGTGTACTCAGAATGACTGCATTAATTTGTTCTGCTTGTTGCCGCTTTGTGGCACCTTTTGTATCGCTGCAGTGCTGGAGCAGGGGTCCCAGGGTATGGCCGATTTCCAAAAGACCCTGTGAAGTTGATGGAGTAACTATTCCAATATTACATTGGAAAAATGTCAGAATGAATCAGGTGTAAAGGTTGTTTTCTTCAGTTCTCTTTCTGACAGGGGCTGCTACACTATCGCTGACACTCGGACCTGGCTTTCTATTCAGTACTTTGGAACATTGATGCAAGCGTGCCAAAAGTATTATCCCACCAATAGGCTCCATCTCCTGGATGTATATGCAATTACACAATATAGTGTCACTAAAAACACCTTTGATTCTTCCACCAATCTGGCACAGTGGTTAGCACTGCTATCTCACAGTGTCAGGGACCTGGGTTCAATTCCCAGCTTGGGTCACTGTCTGTGTAAACCCTGCACGTTCTCCCCGTGTCCACGTGGGTTTCCTCCGGGTGCTCCTGTTTCCTCCCACAGTCCGAAAGACGTGCTGGTTAGGGTGCATTGGCCGTGCTAAATTCTCCCTCGGTGTTCCCGAACAGGCGCTGGAGTGTGGCGACTCGGGGATTCTCACAGTAACTTCATTGCAGTATTAATGTAAGCCTACTTGTGACACTAATAAAATAAACTTAAACTTAAAACAATATTACTGCCATCAAAATAGATCACCCCCTCACACCACTAGATCGAAGAAATGATTGCTCCTCAATATTCTCTATTGTCTCCTTGAAGTAGTCACTAAGTGTCTATATGATTGGTGATTGGTATTGACTGTCTTCTCCCGGTGTGAAATGTTCAAGCTCAGATTTTGGGGCCATCTTCAGTCAATTTACAGGAATGATTGACATCGCTGAGATGTGGATCAGATGGGTTCTAAAATGGAGGACCAGGTTTCCATCCCTGTTGTGAAATCAAACATTCAACCTGTTGTTTCCAGAGTCAGGAGGGTTATTGAAATATTCCACATTATAATCACCTCAGCCTCTGGTAGACTAATCGAGATTCACTCTGAAGGAAGCGCAAAACTCTAACAGGATAAGTCTCCTCTGCACTGCGGTTAACTTTGATGCAAGTACTTCTGTGCTGGGATGGTGGATGACAAACAGACAATAGTTCTGTGCATTATAAAGAGAATATAAAATTCAGAGCAGAAATAAGTGTAATAAAGTGTAATACCAACGTGTTTCTGACAGTCCCTCCCAGACACAGTCGAACACTGACCCGCTGTGTATGTTACGCTGATCTGAGACTGTAATTATCCAGCTTTTTACAAATTTATTATTAAGGGATGTGGGCATCGCTGGCTGGGCCAGCATTTATTGACCACCCCTAATTGCACTTGGGAGTGTGGGAGGAAACCCACGCAGACACAGGGAGAACGTGCAAACTCCACACAGACAATGGCCCAAGCCGGGAATCGAACCCAGGTCCCTGGCGCTGTGAGGCAGCAATGCTAACCACCGTGCCCCACCCCTCCCCCCCACTCCCTAATTGGTTGCAAAGCTCAAAGGTCTGGAAGCTGATGCATGAATGCAAGTTCCTTCTTTTTCACCCTTAACATGTGCGAATGTGGCAGCCAGAGGGTTAAATAGAAAGCCAATTGGTGCGGGTTTTCAGACTTTTGTATCTTTTCCCTGACAGATGATGGTGGAAGAGAGAATGTCCGGGGTGTGTGGGGCCCTTGATGACGCTGGCTGCTTTTCTGAGGCAGTGGGAAGTGTAGATGGAGTCAATGGATGGGAGGCTGGTTTGTGTGATGGACTGGACTAGGTGGGGGGTGGGGGGGCAGATCGTAATCCCCTAGCCTATGTAACTGAGCCACTCCTTCCTGTGAATCTGTTTCCACTGTTCAGACTGCAGTGTAGCTGTAATCTTTGACCCCTGTTTCTAAAGAGAACAATCTTAGTTGCTTAGATTTATAATGTCAACCGAGGAAGCTGAACCAGAAATCCTGTAAGTCGCTCGTTTGGTAACACAAAGCCCTAACAGTAAACAGTCAGGAACTGAGTCTGAGGCACGAGGAAATACAAAGCATCATAAAATATGGAAATTGCCTTTACTTTTCCAGAAGTTGACCAATATGATCCGAAAGCTGGACATCATACTGAGAGTGAACTTATCAATTCATTTTATCAGCCTTGTTCAATTCTGCCTGAGGATGGTTTGCCCTTGACATAATAAAATATCAAAGCCGATGTGTTGTTACTGGAGAGGACTCACTCTCTCACAAACCTGGCATCACCATGTTTGAACATTTATCAATATCTGCTGCCTGCTGGTCTGCAGGCAGATTCAATCCCTGCATTAAAAAGGGAATTGGATAAACAACTGAAGAAGAAACGTTTGAAGATCCACCAGGGGAAGGGTGGGTGAGTGAGACTCGCTGAGTTGCTCTTGCAGTGAATTAGGACTGAGGGGATGGGCCAAATGGTCTCCTTCTGTACTGTAACCATTCTACAATTCTGAGCAGACTTGTGGCACAGGATCGTGACAGCTACAATGTACAACACAAGAGGGCACTGTACCTTCCGTAGGTTAAACACCTCAAGGTTAATGGATATTCTGTTCTCTTATTGCTTCATTTATACATTAGTGCTTATATTCTGCACAGAATATATTAGATTTCTGTTTCAAAAAGTTGTTTTGTTTTGCTTAGTCCAAATGAAATGGTGGAAATTATAACCTAAGATAGTGAGTCTATACTTCACTTCTGTGTCATCCTTTCTGATGATGCAGAGGGTGAACACATTCTCTCCAAGTGTTTTATATAACGCTGCACAACTTTTACATTTCAAGAGTGAACATATATTTAACTGACCACTGTCTGGTCTATGTCTGGATGAAATGACATGCTTTAACGATGTATCAAACTAACTCATTCTCCAGTGTCATTCTGCCAATTCAGTGATGACTTGGGAATGGGAGCTGGCGAGGGGCGGAGCATGGGAATGTCCGTTGACCTCGGGTGGGATTTTACAGTTTTGGGATGAGCCAGGCTGTCGAACCCCACCACTTTGTATTTTTGGTGTAAGGTTGCTGGGTTGAGTAGGAATGATGACAATTACAACTTAAATGGTTCAACTATGAGATCTTGAAGCTCTCACACGCCATCCCTGTAGCCACAGTGGTGAGAACTTCCCTGCTACCGACACATCACTTCACATGTACAGATCATGGCAACATACACATAAACACACTTTCTACACCTTCCCCATTTTAGTTGGGACAATCCATACTCAAACACAAAGAACAACGTCGAACGCAGTCTTAGAATCTTGATTATTTAAATTACATAGAACTTGGGCTTGGGCCACAAAACATGGTGCAAAGTACAAGCGTGTCCTTTCCACCTCCCCCCCCACCAAAGCCCAAGTTTTAAAAGAATGGCACATATATAGACAGAAGTCTGTATATAGTCCTTGAGCTTGGGGTCTGGTCTACCCAGCCGCCCTGAGTGTGTAATGACACCAGTTGGCTGTGCTGGGGATGTCCCCGGGTTATTGTGCACATGGCGGTTAGAATCAGCCCGGGCTGTGCACAATAGCTGCAGAACTTGCTGCAGGAGGGAACTCCATCCCCACCGGAGCAGGGGGTGCAGATTGTGGACTTGATGTCTCAGCCTCTGTGGCAGTCGGCAGCACTGGTTCGGTACCTGTAACAGATAATGTCAGTCCCTAACATATAGGCCACCCCTCCATCAGAGGTGACCATATAACATTTTGGTTGGTGGCCTGGCTGTGGGTTACTGCCAGTTTGTCACAGCCACGCGTGATTTGCATTCTGACTGCCCAACCGAGCTCCAGAGTGCAGAATGTGCGTGCGTTATGGTCACAGTAGCTATTCCCTTGTCGCTGTTTCTTGAGAGGGCTTTCTGAAAGTTTGTTTCCACTTTGGGTTGCAGCAGGACCTTGGCAATCGTGATTCTGGTTCTGCTGTGTCTGGAACAAATCCTCTGTGCTGGCAAGGGCAGACCCTCACTTGACAGATTACTCAGATTAAGTAATGTGGCATCGAAATCTGTGTGGTCAAGGGAGCATTTTCCAAGGAGCTGTTTTGCTGAAGGTGCAGCACAGTCGACCGAACCATTACATAGTGGGTATAAGGGGCTGCTTGTAACATGTTCAAAGTCCCATGTGTGTGCAAAGTCAATGACCTCTCTGGAGACAAATATTTGGGCGTTGCCCGTCTTTAGCCTCTGGGGAATGCCATGTGCAGCAAAGTGTCTCTCCAACTTTCCAATTCTTTCACGTTGGCAAGTAATCAGCTTCATGCCAGCCTGAGAATGAATCAATAAGGAGCAGATGCTGTCACCATTGCCCTCAAATATATCTGCTGTGATGAGTGACCATGGAAGGTCATGGAGTTGCAGTGGTTCTTTAGTCTGATGAGGCTTGAGCACATTGCATGGTGCACATCTGGACACCTCCTCTCTATGTCACTGTACATTTGCATCCAAAATGCTGGAAACCTGAGTGTTGGGCATGTTAGCTATGGCCTGTTCAACCTTCTTCCTGGGATGGTGGTATGGGCTCAGAAGTGCTTCTTTTAGGTGAACAGGGTCGATGCAGATCCTGACTGCGCCGTCTAACTTTACCACAGCTACCATCAAAGAAACCCAGTCTATGGCCTCACCTATAGAACATAGAACATTCCAGCGCAATACAGGCCCTTCGGCCCTCGATGTTGTGCCGACCAGTGAAACCAATCTAAAGTCCATCTAACCTACACTATTCCAATATCATCCATATATTTATCCAATGACCATTTAAATGCCCTTAATGTTGGCGAGTCCACTACTGCTGCAGGCAGGGCATTCCACGCCTTTACTACTCTCTGAGTGAAGAACCTACCTCTGACATCTGTCCCATATCTATCACCCCTCAATTTAAAGCTATGCCCCCTCGTGCTAGCCGTCACCATCCGAGGAAAAAGGCCCTCACTATCCACCCTATCTAATCCTCTGATCATCTTGTATGCCTCTATTAAGTCACCTCTTAACCTTCTTCTCTCTAACTAAAACAACCTCAAGTCCCTCAGCCTTTCCTCATAAGACCTTCCCACCATACCAGGCAACATCCTAGTAAATCCCCTCTGCACCCTTTCCAATGCTTCCACATCCTTCCTATAATGCGGCGACCAGAACTGTACGCAATACTCCAAATGCGGCCGCACCAGAGTCTTGTACAGTTGCAACATGACATCATGGCTCCGAAACTCAATCCATCTACCAATAAAAGCTAACACTCCGTCCGCCTTCTTAACAACCCTATCAACCTGGGTGCCAACTTTCAGGGATCTATGCACATGGACACCCAGATCCCTCTGTTCATCCACACTACCAAGTATCTTACCATTAGCCCAGTACTCTGTATTCCTGTTACTCCTTCCAAAGTGAATCACCTCACAGTTTTCCGCATTGAACTCCATTTGCCACCTCTCAGCCCAGCTCGGCAGCTTATCTATGTCCCTCTGTAACCTGCAACATCCTTCCGCACTGTCCACAACTCCACCGACTTTAGTGCCATCCACACATTTACTAATCCACCCTTCCACGCCCTCATCCAGGTCATTTATAAAAATGACAAACAGTAGTGGCCCCAAAACAGATCGTTGCGGTCTACCACTAGTAACTGAACTCCAGGATGAACATTTCCCATCAACCACCACCCTCTGTTTTCTTACAGCTAGCCAATTCCTGATCCAAACCGCTAAATCACCCTCAATCCCATGCCTCCGTATCTTCTGCAATAGCTTACCATGGGGAACCTTATCAAACACTTTACTGAAATCCATATACACCACATCAACTGCTTTACCCTCATCCACCTCTTTGGTCACCTTCTCAAAGAACTCAATAAGGTTTGTGAGGCATGACCTACCCTTCACAAAACCGTGCTGACTATCCCTAATCAAATTATTCCTTTCCAGGTGATTATAAATCCTATCTCTTATAATCCTTTCCAAAACTTTACCCACAACAGAAGTAAGGCTCACTGGTCTATAATTACCAGGGTTGTCTCTACTCCCCTTCTTGAACAAGGGGACAACATTTGCTATCCTCCAGTCTTCTGGCACTATTCCTGTAGACAATGACGACATAAAGATCAAAGCCAAAGGCTCTGCAATCTCCTCCCTCGCCTCCCAGAGAATCCTAGGATCAATCCCATCCAGCCCAGGGGACTTATCTATTTTCACACTTTCCAGAATTGCTAACACCTCCTCCTTATTAACCTCAATCCCGCCTAGTCCAATAGCCTGTATCTCAGTATTCTCCTCGACAACATTGTCTTTTTCCTGCGTGAATACTGACGAAAAATATTCATTTAGCGCCTCTCCTATCTCTTCAGGCTCCACGCACAACTTCCCACTACTGTCCTTGACTGGCCCTAATCTTACCCTATTCATTCTTTTATTCCTGACATACCTATAGAAAGCTTTAGGGTTTTCCTTGATCCTACCTGCCAAATACTTCTCATGTCATCCTATCCAATCCAGACTACCTTCTGTACCTTGGGAAGATTTGGTCTTCTTGGAGCAGACGGTGGGCCTTACTGAGTTATCCGGCCTCATCTGATATGTGACGGGCAGTTTTGGAATGATGTCACCGTCAAACAGGTCTTTGCATTCGAGCATCTTTGTGGTTGTTGCTGTAGGGTGTGTACATTCAGGCCAAGGTGCATTAGCCCCAGTGCAATGCTGTCTTGGAGACCTGGCAGCAGTTTGATGTCTTGGTCGATTACATGGAACTAGAACTTGCCTGCAAGCAGTGACTATGTCTTCCGTGCGTATGGTCTGTCCACCATTTGCAATGAGCTTTACTTTATTGGTGGAATCTAGAGCAGCACAGAGCTCAATTTCCTGCAGAAGTGGCTTCAATGATACATTGTATTTTACCCCGGTATCAATTTTGACTTTAAATTTCGCATTGCTGTGAGCAATATTTAACACTGTGAATATCTTATCTTTTCCTGTGATGAAGTCAATACTTTCACAGTCAAATGTCTTCAGGGTTCAGTGATCCGGTAGATCAGATTTACCTCCAGCTCATTCACTTTGTTCATGTTCTGAACCTTGGAAGGGTGATTGGCTGCAACATGACTGGTAACAAGTTGCCGTGACTTTCACCTGCAACACTTGGCAAAGTGATTCCATTTGCCACGCTTATTGCAACACATATTAAATGCAGTGCACATGCTTCTTTTTGTGGGTGCTGGCTGTAGTTGAGGCAGGGTGTGTTCTGTACTGAGACAACATCCTTTCTTCTCTCCTTAATTACTTGGTGCTCCTCTTGGGTTACTCATTTAGTATGCAGATACTATTGGTAGATTCTAACGTGAGGTTTTTCTGTGGAGTAACTCATTACATATGTGCCGTCACAGATGCCGAATCTAATCTAATATTTTCTTGCCTCTACGTGCTCCATATCTCTCTATTCGCTGTCTATTCATGTATCTATCCAGATGCCTCTTGAACGTTGTTATAGAATCTGCTTCCACCACCTCCTCCAGCAGCGCGATCCAGGCATTCACCACCCTCTGTGTGAAAAACTTGCTTCTTCCATCTCTTTAAACTTTCCCCCTCTCACTTTCAACCTATACCCCCGAGTAATTGACCCTTTGACCCTGGGAAAAAGACTCTGACTATCCACTCTATTCAAGCCTGGTATAATCTTGTAAACCTCTATCAGGTCACCCCTCATCCTCCGACGCTCCGATGAAAACAATCCAAGTTTGTTCAATCTTTCTTCATAATCCATATCCTCCAAACCAGGCAACATCCTGGAAAATCTCTTCTGCACCCTTTCCAATGCATCAACATCCTCCCGGTAGTGTGGTGACCAGGATTGTACACAATACTCCAAATGCAGCCGAACCAAAGTCTTATCCAGCTGCAACATGATTTTCCAATTCCTATACTCAACGCCCCGACCAATGAAGGCCAGCATGCCATTCGCCTTCTTAATCACCTTGTCCACCTGAGTTACCACCTACAGGGAACTGTGGATCTGCACGCCTAGATCCCTCTGTATGCTAATGTTTCTAAGGGCTCTACCATTCACTGTATACTTTCCTTCTGCAGTAGACCTTCCAAATCGCATCACCTCACATTTGTCCGGGTTAAATTCCACCTGCCATCTTTCTGCCCAGGTCTCCAGCCATTTTATATCCTGCTGTATTCTCTGACAATCCTCCTCACTATCTGCCACTCCCCCAATTTTTGTATCATCTGCAAATTTACTAATCAGACCACCTACATTTTCCTCCAAATCATTTATATACATGACAAACAACAGAGGTCCCAGCACTGATCCTTGTGGAACACCGCTTGTCACAGTCCAGTTAGAAAAGTCCCCTTCCACTGCTACTCTCTGCTTTCTATGTCCAAGTCAGTTTTGTATCCATCTCACCAGCTCGGGTCCCATATGACTTCACCTTCTGTATCAGCCTGCCATGAGGAACCTTATCGAAGACCTTATTAGAGTTCATGAAGGCAACATCCACTGCCCTGCCCTGGTCATTTTGTATTGTCACTTCCTCAAAGAACTCAATCAGATTTGTGCGACACGACCTCCCCTCACACAACCATGCTGCCTATCACTAATCAGCCTATTCTCTGCCAGATGTGAGTACATCCTGTCCCGAAGAATCTTCTCCAATAATTTCCCCACCACTGATGTGAGGCTCACAGGCTGTAATTTCCCAGATTGTCTCTTCTGCCCTTCTGAAACAGAGGAACAATGTTAACTACTCTCCAATCCTCTGGTACCTCGCCCATGGCTCAAGAGGAGACAAAGATTTTGGCCAAAGCCTCAGCAATTTCTTCCCTCACCTCTCTCAGTATTCTGGGATTGATCCTATCTGGCCCTGGGGACTTGTCCACCTCAATGTTTTTCTAAACCTTCAATACCTCCTCCCTTTTTATCTAAGCATGTCCTAGAATGTCAACATCCTCCTTTCTACACTCACCATCCACCCCATCCTTCTCCTTTGTGAATACTGATGCAAAGTACACGTTAAGGACCTCACCCACCTCATTTGCCTCCACCCACAATTTCCCTCCGCTGTCCTTAAGTGGACCAACCCTTTCCTTAGTTACCCTTTTCCTCCTTATATACGCATAAAAAGCCTTGGGATTCTCCTTAACCCTCCCTGCCAAGGATATTTCATGGCCCTTTGACACCAGTTCTTCTACTTCCCACTTTTCAGTCAATGTGACTGCGCTGACTTCTCCCAGAATGCACCTCAGTGAAGTCTCTCTGTCACCTCTGCTGACAAAAGGACTGGTGAACAAGATTAGAGAAAATCCTAAAATATTCTCTAAATATATTAAGGGGAACATGTTAACCAGGGAAAGAGTAGTTCCATTAGAGACCAAGGGGGAAATCTGTGTGAAGTCGCAGGACATTGGAAGGATGTTAAATGAAACTTCTCATCGGTCTTCACTCAGGAGAACATCGGCGCAGAATTCAGGAAAAGGAACTGTGAGGACCTTCAGCAGTTTGGCTTCGGAAGTGAGGAGGTGTTGGAGGTATTGATGGGCTTAAAGATGGACAAATCCCCAGGCCCAGATGAATTGTATGCCAGGCTGTGGCGGGAGGTGAGGCAGGAAATTCCAGGGCCTCTGACGCAAATTTTTAATTCCTCTCTGACCACAGGGAAAGTGCCAAAGGACTGGAGGATGGTTCATGTGGTTCCACTTTTCAAGAGGGTGGCAGAGATCAACCAGGAACTTACAGCCTGGTGAGTCTCATGTCAGTGCGAGAGAAACTATCAGAGAAAATTCTGAAGGAGAGGATTAATCTCCACTTGGAAAGGGATAGTCAGCGTGGCTTTGTCAGAGGGATCCGAACACATTTGATAGAATTGTTCAAAACCCTGGTTGAGTGTGTGGATGAGCGAAGTGCAGTTTATGCAGTTTATATGGATTGATCAAAGCCTTTGACAAGGTCCTACATAGGAGGCTGATCGAGAAGTTTAAAGCACATGGAATTCAGGGAAACAGTGAGGTGGATTTGAAACTGGCTTAGTAATAGGATATGGACCACATAGAGGCAAGAAAATATTAGATTAGAGAAGCATCTGTGTCGGCACATATGTAATGAGTTACTCCACAGAAAGGGTGGTGGTAGAAGGCAGTTTGAGTGACTGGAGACCAGTTTCTGGTGGTGTACCACAAGGTTCAGTGCTTGTTATATCTCTAAATGATATAGATGAGAATATGGAGGGAATGATAAGCAAGTTTGCAGATGACACCAAGATTGGTAGATGGTCAATAGTGAAGAAGAGGGTCATAGGTCACAGGAAGATATAGATGGGTTGGTCAGATGGACAGAGCAGTGACCGATGGTCGTCTTTTAACCATGTCAAGTGCAAGGTGATGAACTTTGGAAGAAATAACAAGGCAAGGGAGTATTTAATAAATGGCAGGACACTAGGAAGCTCAGAGGAACAGAGGGATGTTGGGTACTTATTTGCAGATTCCTGAAGGGAGCAGAGCAAGTGACGAGGTTAGTTAAGAAAGCATATGGGACACTTGGGGCCCGATTTTACCAAAATTTCGCGCCTGTTTTCAGGCACGAAATCGTGGTAAAGTTGGACGTCGGGCCTAAAACACGGTCCAGACCCGACCCAAAGCCAATCGTGCTTTTACCAACGGCCGATCCGGGCGCCGATCCGGCGCGCGCCTGAATCGGCCAGCGGGCCGATTTAAATGCATTTGCATGCATTTAAATCGGCATAATGAAGCCCGCGCCCAACTTACCCAAGGATTCCCACTTTACGAGGCTCCGATCCGATCGGCGCCCGCGCATTTACCGTGTTGCTGAATTCAAGTCCGAGAGGGCTTCAACTCAGCAACTGAACTGCCGAATCGCCCCCGACCAACCTTCGCAGACCGCCCCCGCGAACCACCCCGGCAGCCCCCCCCCCCCGATCAGACCACCCTGGTACGCAGGCCCCGCCAGCAGCACCCCCCCCCCCCCCCACCCCCCGCAGGATCGGACCCCCTGGGCCCCCGACCTGCCTTGATCGCTGGTGTCTGTCGAAAGCATCTTGCGATCCTGGATCCTGGCCTTGCTCCGGGGGTCCTGATGGGTAGGATGACGTCTCTTCACTGGTGGAGGGAGGGGGATGTGATGTCTCTCCCTTGAGGCGGGGGGGGGGGGGGGGGGTAGGGGGGGATGTGACGTCTCTTCCCTGAGGGGGGCGGGGGGGTGTGAGGGGGATGTGGCGTCTCCGCCCCCCCCCAGGGGCAGAGACATCACATGCCCCCCACACTCCCCCCCCTCAGGGAAGAGACATCACATCCCCTCCCCTGCCCCCCACCCCCTCACCCCCCAACCCCCCAGGGAAGAGACATCGCATTCCCCCCCCTACCCCCCCTCAGGGAAGAGACGTCAGATCCCCCCTAACCCCCACCCACCCCCCCCCCTCAGGGAAGAGACGTCACATCCCACCTCCTCCCCACCAGGGAAAGTCAAAGGCAGTGCAGAGAGCAGTGCTGTCAGCGCTGCCTTTGACCTTCACGCTCGGGCGCGCTGAGTGCTGTCGGCTCCGGGCTGCGCATGGGCGGTTCGGCGCTCCAACAGATGCAAATGCGCTAGGCCCCGCCCACTGGACCCGCACCAAAAAAAGGCGTATGGGGGCACTGGAGCGCGGCTGCCGGGCGCGGGTCTGATTTACGACCGCACCCGGCACTTAGAGCCGATTTGGTAAAATCGGCCCCTTGCTCTTATCAGTTATGGCTTAGAGTATAAGAGCGAGGAGGTAATGTTGGAGCTGTACAGAGCGTTGGTGAGGCCACAGCTGGAGCACTCTGTGCAGTTCTAGTCACCTCACTATAGGAAGGATGTAATTGCACTGAAGCGGGTGCAGAGGAGGTTCACCAGGATATTACCGGGATGGAGCATTTGAGCTGTAAGGACAGACTGGATAGACTTGAATTATTTTCTTTAGAACAAAGAAGACTGAAGGAGGACATGATTGAGGTGTATAAGATTATGAGGGGTATGGGCAGGGTGAGTAGGAAGCAGCTGTTCCCCTTGGTTCAGGGTTAATCACGAGGGGGCAGAGTTTTAAGGTAAGGGGCAGGAGATTCAGACGGGATTTGAGAAGATTTATTATGACTCAGAGAGTGATGAGAATCTGGAATTCACTGACTGGGAAACTGGAAACCTGCTCCGCCAATCAATGGGATCATGGCGGATCCCACATTCCTCACATCCACCTTCCTGCCCTTTCCCCCAAATTTTCCCAATTCTCGGCAATGCTTGCATCGAGATGGATGGGTCAATGTGCCAAAGTCCTTGTGCCATCTCGGCCAGCTCCTGGCATCATGCAAAGCTACTGGGTTGTGTAGGAATGATGACAAAGGAGTGCAATTTAAGCGGTTTACTGTCAAATCTTCAGCAGCTCCAACACGCCGTGCCTGCAGCCACACTGGTGAGAGCCCTGTGCTACTGACACGCCATTTAATGTGTACAACTCATGGCAATATGCACATTAATACAGATTCTACACCCAGGTAATACCCAGCTAGTGACACTTACTGCGTCACAAGGCATTTCAGTATGCACGCATGCTTAACTACTGTTTCAAGAAACAATGTGCACCGCGAATATTCACACAAGAGTTCCTTTAACTTTGTTTAAAGTTATTTATTTATTAGTGTCACAAGTAGGCTTACATTAACACTGCAATGAACTTACTGTGAAAATCCCCTAGTCGCCACACTCCGGTGCCTGTTCGGGTACACTGAGGGAGAATACACCTAACCAGCACATCTTTCGGACTGTGGGAGGCAACTGGAGCACCTGGAGGAAACCCACGCAGACACGGGGAGAAAGTGCATACTCCGCACAGACAGTGCCCCAAGCCGGGAATCGAACCGGGGTCCGTGGCGCTGTGAGGCAGCAGTGCTAACCACTGTGCCAGCACTCGGCTTCAATTTTTGTACCATCTTGCAGGGGAATTCATCTGGAGGCAGAACCAAAGTAACTTCCTGCTTTAGAATAAGCTGCAGGAGCTGAATGGTTGGCGGCTGATTGACTTACAGGCAAATTCAATTCTCAGCGTTTACAAAACTCGCCCCACATCCCCCATCCGAGCCAGCCACGAGATGTACAGATCGAATCTCAACAGCCATTCATGTGTGCGAGGTTTCTGAGGCTTCTGCTCCACACCAGTAAGCGATGTATCTGTATTTCAATTAAGCAACTGCTTCCATCTGAACAGGAATTCTAATCTGCAGATCAAATCAAATCAACAATCAGAATGGTGTTCGGAGGCGAGCAATAAGTTTTTGAATATTATATCTCGGGTTGGTGTCAATTATTAAAGGAAAATTATTTATTTAATGCTGAATGTTTGTGGGAATCTCAAATCAATCTCACAGCAGAATGTGATTGATATCTTGCACATTTTGCAACACTGATAACAAAGGCAAATGGCACCAGGCCAAGTTTCCACTCTGAGTGTGAGAATAGCTGTGGAGGTACCTCACACACTCAGGTTAAGAAATCCTATGCATACATCTCCACTGCTCGCTCAAGTTACCTCGCCTCCCCATGTGGAGCTCACCTAACCCAATCTGCTTGCTTTTTTTAAAGTTTATTTATCAGTGTCACAAGTAGGCTTACATTAACACTGCGATGAATTTACTGTGAAAATCCCCTAGTCGCCACACTCCAATCGATGCCTGTTCGGGTACACTGAGGGAGAATTTAGCATGGCCGATGTATCTAACCAGCATGTCTTTCAAACTGTAGGAGGAAACCAGAGCACCCAGAGGAAACCCACACAGACTCTGCACAGACAGTGACCCAAGCCGGGATTCGAACCCGTGTCCCTGGCACTGTGAGGCAGCAGTGCCAACCACAGGGCCACCTATTGACATAGGAAACCCTGTGTTTCATGGCTATAGTTGGCAGCCCGAGTTCAGATGGGCCTGAACAAGCAGCTTCACTGAGCAAGGCTGAGCACTTCAACTGAAAAGCCAACTGGCTGCCACGTCTTTCAGCTGGTCTTGTTCCTTCCTTGAGTGTTCACACCATGTCCTTTTTTTATTCATTTGTAGGACATGGGTGTCACTGGCTGGCCAACATTTATTGCCTATCCCGAGTTGCCCTTGAGAAGGTGGTGGCAAGCTGCCTCCTTGAACCGCTGCAGTACAACTGAATGCATTGTGAGGCAATTGCAGAGGGCACTTGAGAGTCAACCACATTGCTGTGGGTCTGGAGTCACATATAGGCCAGACCAGGTAAGGACGGCAGATTTCCTTCCCTAAAGGACATTAGTGAACCAGATGAGTTTTTCCGACAGTTGACAATGGTTTCATGGTCATCAGTAGGTTCTTAATTCCAGATTTTTTTAATTGAATTCAAATTCCACCACCTGTCGTGGCGAGATTGGAACCCGGGTCCCAGAACATTAGCTGAGCCTCTGGATTAATAGTTTAGCGAGAATACCACGAGGCCATTGCCCCCCCCTCATGTTTGCTGCTGACAGTCACCCCCCTCCACTTGAAGGGGATACACAACTGCTGATGGCAGTTTGTTCATTTCACAATGTTGCCACTGATTGTACAGTAATGATCATTAGTGCATCACTGAAACATACTATTATAATTCTCACGTTGTAATCAGAAGCAGCAATGCCATAAAGTGATCGGATGTCAGGTCGGCATGGTGACTCAGTGGTTAGCACTGCTGACTCACAGCACCAGGGTCCCAGGTTCGATTCCCGGCTTGGGTCACTGTCTGTGTGGAGTCTGCACGTTCTCCCCGTGTCTGCGTGGGTTTCCTCCCGGTGCTCTGGTTTCCTCCTACAGTTCAAAGCTGTGTGGGTTAGGTTGATTGGCCGTGATAAATTGCCCCTTCGTGTCAGGGGGACCAGCTAGGGTAAATGCATGGGGTTATGGGGATAGGGCCTGGGTGGGATTGTGGTCAGTGCAGACTTGATGGGCCAAATGGCCTCCTTCTGCACTGTCGGATTCTATATTCTAGGTTTTACATTTAGAAGATAAAATGTTACTGATTGAGCAACTAAATGGCGAGTGATTAAATCTGTTTCTGATAAACTGTAGCAGCTCCGTCCATATTGTCATCATGTAAGTCTCAGTTTGCAGGTTGTGGGTTTAACCCAGGGCAGGATTTTCCCTGCCGGTGGCGGGGGCGGGGGGGCGGGGGGGGGGGGGGGGGGGGGGGGGAGTGGGGGGCGGGGTAGTATATTGAAGGCCGAATAGATAGATTTATGATCAGTAAGGGAATCGAGGGTTACGGGGAAAGGGCAGGAAATGTGATATGAGGAATCAGCCATGATCCTATTGAATGGTGGAGCATCCTGGAGGGGTTGAATGGCCCACTTCTATTCCTATTTCTTATCGTTAAAACCCAGGCCAGAAATCCCAGGGTAAATGACAAAGGCAGCCTGGACCCTAACTTTCACATTTGAGTTTGGCATTCAGGTGAGTATAAGGTGTTTCACTCCAGGTATGATTCAAGTGACCCACTAGGAAGCTTTTATCAGGCAAAGTTCATTTGAGAACACAGTTAAAATATAATAAAAAGAATTAGCATAACTTTTACCAATTACAAAATTCGAAAATGATACAGTATAAATCTTAACAGCGAGCTATCTCAATTCAAACAACTTCCCATGACACACAACCCTCTTCAGACTTGGCACAGAAAGCAAGTATATTCACGTGATGCTGGATCTTCAACTTTTTATCACCCGCTATGCATTGGTCCTTTGAATGTTGGAACAAATCACTGAAGCTTCCCAATCCTGGAACATTCAGCACGCCTCTGGAGACAGAGAGAAACACACTGCGCTCTCCCACTAGATCCTGGCAGAAACTCACAGACAACAGAATTTCCAACTCCAGCGAGGGGAAAACAAGAGACAATACTTTCTGTCTCAAGTCCAAACAGCAGCTGAGAAAATGAAACTAAAACCTGGACTTTTCTGTGGAGCATAGCCATCCCTAACCATCAGAACTGCAGAAGGCTGCATTAAAATCCCGGCCTGCCTGGGCACTGCCCGCTCAATCTGCCGATGGGAGGCGCCCTCCAGATTAAAATCAACATGAAATCAATTCTACTGCTTCAGTAACCATAAAATACACCAGCTGCAGAAAAGATGGCACCGACAACTTCCAGGGCGTGCCAGCTACATCATGCAAAGCAACACATTTAAAATACACTTCTTAAAGGCACAGTGTCATCACATTATGGTCTTATGTCTTATGGTTTCTGGATCCCATATTATCATCAGGTGGGAATCAGGAGCCAGTACTATGTGAGAAATAGTCAACTGGCTGGCAATTTTCCCAAATTAGCCAATTAATGGTCAGTGGCTGGGCTGGATTATGAACTGGCCCCCGAGATGGGAGGGCCAATAGGGTGCCATCCAGTACTGAAGAAACAGTAAGATGAAGCATGGGCAGCACAATGGCACAGTGGTTAGTTCTGGTGCCTAACAGTGCCAAGGACCCAGAGTGTGGCAAGTAGGGGATTTTCGCAGTAAATTCATTGCAGTGTTAATGTAAGCCTACTTGTGACAATAATAAATAACCTTTAAACTTCAGAGAGAGGTGGAGTGGGGGGGCACCGCAAAATGGAGGAACCTTCTTTTAAACTCCTTTAACTTTAACATAAAAGTACCCTGAGTAGCCATGCTGCCATAGTGGAGGAAGAAGCCTTTGACAGAGTGGCCTGTGGCTGCAGCTGAAGACAGGCAGACAAGGAGGGAGAGTGTCCTGGCCTGCCTTGGGCACTGCCTGCTCGATCTGCCGATGGGAGGCGCCCTCCAGCTACTGTTCCTCAATGTGTCCAGGGAGCCGGAGGCTGATGGGAATATTCCAGTCGACCCCCGACAACAAAACTTTACAGGCCTTTAATAAATTCAACCGACACCTGTGGCTTTCGCCTGGGTAATCAGGCTGCCCCAACCCCCACAACCACCCCTGGCCCAAATACTGTCTCCAGAAAATGACCCGGTGTCAGGATGATAATTGGGGAAAGAAAACTCGGGTGGAATCAGGAAGTAAAAAGGGGAATTGTCTTGATAGCCAAAGTCTTGACAAATGATGCTGATAGGTTCGTAATGCCTGCTTTGAGTTTTTATCTGCACATCAGTTTTTCTGTTTAGAAGTGTGACATTTTGTTGTATAATTTGATCCAGTTAATCACTGGGTGCTCGAGTTTCTCCTTAGACACTAACAGTCTCTGTGGCAATCAAATGGTTTTGAAAGATGACATTTAAGTGCAAGTCTATTTTTAAATTACACCTCAACAGCAGTGTGTGTCCGCAACAGCCTAATTCTAGAGCCTTTTTAGCAGCGAATCTTTCTATGGTATCTGAATAAATGAAGTCTTTTAATTCAATGAATATCATAGAATCATAGAAACCCTACAGCACAGAAAGAGGCCATCTGGCCCATCGAGTCTGCACCGACCACAAACCCACCCAGGCCCTACCCCCATATCCCTACACATTTACCCGCTAATTCCTCTAACCTATGCATCTCAGGACACTAAGGGACAATTTTAGCATGGCCAATCAACCTAACCCGCACATCTTTAGACTGTGGGAGGAAACCGGAGCACCCAGAGGAAACCCACGCAGACATGAGGAGAATGTGCAAAGTCACACAGACAGTGACCCAAGTCGGGAATCGAACCCAGGTCCCTGGAGCTGTGAAGCAGCAGTGCTAACCACTGTGCTACCGTGCCCGCCCCGATATTTCGGCATGAATATTTCATCCTTTCCAACACTTTTCAGCCCAGACACCTTATCATCATTTAATTTTACTCCAATTGCCTTCACTCCTCAGTTGGCTTTTCTCCTCAATGAGATTCGTTTGCCTTAAAATTGTACAGTAATCAATATGCGCCCCCCCCCCCGCTCCCCCCCCCCACCCCCCCTCACCCCCACACCGATGGATTTTTCCACCCCATCATTATTCCAATGGTAACACCAAGGACCCAAAACGAGTAATACAAAGAACGAAGAAAAGTAGCGCACAGGAACAGGCCCTTCGGCCCTCCAAGCCCGTGCCAACCATGACGCCCTAACTAAGCTAAAAAAGAAACATTCTGCCCTTACTCGGTCCGTATCCCTCTATTCCCTCCCTATTCATATACCCATCCAGAAGCCTCTTAAATCATAGAATCCCGACAGTGCAGAAGGAGGCCATTCAGCCCATCGAGTCTGCACCGACCACAATCCCACCCAGGCCCTATCCCCGTAACCCCACATATTTACCCTGCTAGCCCCCTGGTACTAGGGGCAACTTAGCATGTGCCTGCATCCATCACTTTCTCCAGCAGTACGTTCCAGGCACCCACCACTCTCTGCGTGAAAAGCATCCCCCGCACATCTCCCTTAAACTTTCCCCCTCTCACCTCGAACCTGTGCCCCCTTGCCTTTCATCAGCAGATTCAATTCTTAACAATCTAGTGTGCACCCATTTTCCTGGTGCTCCATTCTGGAGTATTGTCACCCAACAGGATTTGGCAACTGAAATAAAAACAGAAAATGGTGAAAATATTTAGCAGGTACCACAGCATCTGTGGGGAGAGAAACAGTTAATGTTTAAAGTCAATTACCTTTCGCCAGCGATGTAAAGGTGGACGCATCTCGATCAACCTCCTACCAATCCGCAGGAGGAGAAACAGGAAAAAATGTATATTTGTATAGTGGCCGGAATTTCACTGCCCCGCCCACCACGGGAATCGGAGCGGGCGAGGGGCGGAGTATGGAAAGATCCGCTGACCTCAGGCAGGATTTGACGGTTTTGGTATGAGTGTGGCTGTAAAGTCCCGCCCAGTGTGTGTGTGTGTGTTAACATCCCATGGTGTTTCACAAGGGCAATTATCAAATAAAATTGACACCGGACCACATAAGGATATTTTATTTATTTATTCATTCACGGGGCATGGGCGTCATTGGCTGGGCCAGCATTTATTGCCCATCCCTAGTTGCCCTTGGAGGGGAGCTGAGAGTCACCCACATTGCCGTGGCTCTAGAGTCACATGTGGGCCAGACCGGGTAAGGGCGGCAGATTTCCTTCCCTGAAGGGAACATCCTAAAGGACATTAGTGAACCAGATGGGTTTTTCCAACAATGGTTTCAGGGTCATTAGTAGATTCCTCATTCCAGATTTTTAAAAATTTAAATCAAATTCCACCTTCTGCCATGGCAGGACCGGAATCCAGAACATTAGCTGAGTTTCTGGATTAATAGTCCAGCGATAATGCCACTAGGCCATCGCCTCCCCTCACATACTCGATGTGACTAAAATCCTATTTAAAGAGGTAGGTTTTAAATAGTGCATTAATCGTATTTTTGACACCTTAGGAGTGACCTCTCAGGAGTGACACCTGATCCTTGCCATTTTGCCACTCATCCCAGGCCCAGGTAAAGATCCCATGCTCAGGGTTTGAATCATGGGACCAGTGAATTTTCCAAGGTAATGGTAAAAGAGCTGAAACCTTGAGGGAGGGGGGCTGCTTACAGACAGAGAATCCTTTGGGAAGAGGATTTATGTTTCCTTTAAGCGCACGTCAGGAAGGCAGCAGGAAACCGCCTCATGTATTCTTTTCCCTAGTGATATTGTTCTTTGTTCATTGAAGTTGAAAACAAAAGGGGAAATCTAAAATCCTCTAGACATGGAGAATCAGCAAAGGAGCAGGTCTTATCGGCAGGATCAGTACTGCTTAAAGGAGAAGAGAGCGGTTAGAGAGGGTTAGGGAGGGAATTCTAGAGCTTAGGACACAAGCATCTTAGCATTATGGATGGCATAGTGGCACAATGGGCAACACGATGACACATGGGCGGCACGGTGGCACAGTGGTTAGCACTTCTGCCTCACAGCGCCAGGGACCCAGGTTCGATTCCTGGCTTGGGTCACTATCTGTGCGGAGTCTGCACATTCTCCCCGTGTCTGTGTGAGTTTCCTCTGGTTTCCTCCCACAGCCTGAAAGTTGTGCTGGTTAGGGTGCATTGGCCATCCTAAATTCTCCATCAGTGTACCTGAACAGGCACCAGAGTGTGGGGACTAGGGGATTTTCACAGTAACTTCATTGCAGCGTTAATGTACGCCTACTTGTGACACTAAAAGTAAACTTTGAAAGTGCAGCTGATGTTAGTAGAGTGATTAAAATTGGAGATGCTCAAGATACCAGATTTGGAAGACTGTGTATATTTTGGAGGATTGTAGGCTCCAGCTGTTTACAGAGAAAGGGAGAGTTGACAAAATGGGAGGATTTGAGAACGAACGAGAATGAGAATTTTAAAATCCAGCCATTGTGAAACTGAGTCAATGTATAGGCGTGATGGCTGAATGGGATTTGGTGTGACTTAATTTAGGCTGTTTGTGTTTCTTAGAATGTAGATTACTATTTTTGTTTGACAGTTAAGAGTATTTTGCTTTATGATTATTTTCAAAATTACTTCCCTAAAGCTACTAGTGCTACTCATTTAAAATAAAACCTTTCTTCTCCAATCCTAAAGGGTCTTGGCTGGCTGTTGTCCAGTACCTCCCACATGAACATATCTTTTATCATCCTGGCGAGTTTCTCAAACCCGTTGTCGTCGTGTTTTCTCAGTGCCTCTATCAGAGAGTTAGAACCACAACTCGCCATTTGAAGAAAAGGCTCCCTCACTCGCTCTGACACTTGCAGTCACAAGAGTCAGATATTGGCACAGACATAACTTAGATAATTGTGTAGAGTTGTGATTTATGTGTACTGAGTCATGAGGGTTGAGTGGGCTATAGCCAGGAAAGACACACATGCCGGAATCTCACCACCGTTCACGCCAGTGGCATTTTCCTACCCCGCCACAGTGAAGGGAGATTTGCCTGGCCGCCTAATTCTCTGACCTCGCTGCAGCGGGGGTATGGCGTTAATGGGTGGGTAGAATTGCGCTCACAGGATAGTTTGTGTCCCAGCTCACCCAGTGGAGCCTGAATGGGGTGAGCTGGGACAGCTGATTCATACCACAATGTGGCCAATCGGGAAGCTTACAGTGCACGCCCAGCATGCCCACGCGAGTCCTTACCAACACGCAGCACTGTTTGGCTCACAGCAGGAGCAGCCGGGAGTGCCGTGCGTCACACTTCCAGCTCCCACACCATTGGTTCCTGCAACACTACGGAGGTCAGTAAATTCAGTTGAACTTTGACATATTCCCATTCATTGTTATATCCCACCACTCCTTCTTCTCACCCGAGCATGGCGGCACAGTGACAGTGCCAGGGACCCAGGTTCAATTCCCAGCTTGGGTCACTGTCTGTGTGGAGTTTGCACATTCTCCCCGTGTCTGCATGGGTTTTCTCCGGGTGCTCCAGTTTCCTCCCACACTCCAAAGCTGTGCAGGTTAGGTGCATTGGCCGTGTTAAATTGCCCCTTAGTATCACAAAATGTGTAGGTTCGGGGAGTGGCGGGTAAATGCGTGGGGTTGTGGGAAAGAGCCTGTGTGGGATCCTCTGTCTGGGAGTCGGTGTAGATTTGATGGGCTGAATGACCTCCTTCAGCAAGTAGGAATTCTTTGATTTTATTAGCACTAAAAAAATAGTGCTGCTTTGCTAGTTGTCCTAAGATTTTATTGGAGCGTTGTTAATCAAATTCAACGGACAGGAAAACAAGATATAGAATAGAACAAATTGGGTTTGTATGGAATGCACTTGAGTAATTGACAGATTGACTGAGCAAGCTACTCATTGTCCTTCTCTGCATTTTGACTCTGATCTGTTAGATGCTCCAGAGATTGGATCTCATGTAATAGTGTTGGAAAGTTTTTCACTTGGTTCAGAGCATCTCTTTGTCCTTCCTGCAGGATGCCAGCCTGCTTTGACATGTTGCCGCATTACTGTGGTGTACTGCCTGTTCATGTTTGTATTAAAGAGGTTCCCTTCTGGTATCAGAGGACACCCCAGCTGCCAGGACTGCAACAAGCAGCCAAAATGGTGGTCAATAGGATCCCATTGTAATTGGAGTGATAAGGCAGAACTCTCCATTTTAAAGGTCTCCTCTCCTATGATATAGTTTTTAAAAATAATTTAATGGAATGTGGCCATCACTGCAATGCCAGCGTTTATTGCCCATCCCTAACTGTCCTTGAACTGAGCGGTTTACTTGGCCAGTTAAGAGGACAATTAAGAGTCAAACACATTTCTGTGTGTCTGGAGTAACATGTAGGCCAGACCAGATAAGGGTGGCAGATTTCCTTCCCTAAAGTGCATTAGTGAACTATATAGATCTTCCTGATGAATGATGATGGTTTCATGGACACCATTACAGAGATTAACTTTCAATTCCTTTTTTTAACTCAATGGAATTAGAATTCCACCTGGTGTAGCTCTTAGGCCTAGAGAGATGAAGGGATATGGAGGGAAGGTGGGATTAGAATGTTGATTTAGATGACCTACCATGATGAAAATGAATGGCGGAGGAGGCTCGAAGGGCTGAATGATCTACTCCTTCTTCTAGTTTCTGTGTTTTAACATGTTAGAACATAGAACATAGAAAAAATACAGCACAAACAGGCCCTTCAGCCCACAAGTTGCGCCGGTCATGTCCCTACCTACCTAGGCTTATATATAGGCTTACCAATAACCCTCAATCCTATTAAGTCCCATGTACTCATCCAGAAGTCTCTTAAAAGACCCTATTGAGTTTGCCTCCACCACCACTGACGGCAGCCGATTCCACTCACCCACCACCCTCTGAGTGAAAAACTTACCCCTGACATCTCCTCTGTACCTACTCCCCGGCACCTTAAACCTGTGTCCTCTCGTAGCAGCCATTTCAGCCCTGGGAAAAAGCCTCCGAGAATCCACCTGATCTATACTTCTCAGCATCTTGTACACCTCTATCAGGTCACCTCTCATCCTTCGTCTCTCCAAGGAGAAAAGACCGAGCTCCCTCAACCAATCCTCATAAGGCATGCCAACCAATCCAGGCAACATCCTTGTAAATCTTCTTTGCACCCTTTCAATCATTTCCACATCCCTCCTGTAATGAGGCAACCAGAACTGAGCACAGCACTCCAAGTGGGGTCTGACGAGGGTCTTATAAAGCTGCATCATTATCCCCGGACTCCTAAACTCAATCCCTCGATTGATGAAGGCCAGCACACCATACGCCTTCTTAACCATCTCCTCTACCTGCGAGGCTGATTTAAGAGTCCTATGGACCCGTACCCCAAGGTCCTTCTGATCTTCTACACTGCTAAGAGTCTTACCCTTGATATTATACTCCTTCATCCCATTTGACCTACCAAAATGAACCACTACACATTTATCTGGGTTGAAGTCCATCTGCTACTTCTCCGCCCAGTCCTGCATCCTATCTATGTCACGCTGCAGCTTCTGACATCCCTCCAACCTATCCACAACACCACCAACCTTTGTGCCGTCGGCAAACTTACCAACCCATCCCTCCACTTCCTCATCCAGGTCATTTATGAAAATGACAAACAGCAAGGGTCCCAGAACAGATCCCTGGGGCACTCCACTGGTGACCAACCTCCATTCAGAAAAAGACCCATCTACAACCACTCTCTGCCTTCTGCAGGCAAGCCAGTTCTGGATCCACAAGGCAACAGCCCCTTGGATCCCATGCCCTCTCACTTTCTTGAGAAGTCTTGCATGGAGGACCTTATCGAACGCCTTGCTGAAGTCCATGTAAACCACATCTACCGCTTTTCCTTCGTCATAGTGTTTAGTCACATTTTCAAAGAACTCCACCAGGCTCGTGAGGCATGATTTGCCTTTGACAAAGCCATGCTGACTACTTTTGAGCATACTAAACTTCTCTAAATGTTCATAAATCCTGTCCCTCAGGATCTCCTCCATCAACTTACCAACCACTGAGGTTAGACTCACCGGTCGGTAATTTCCTGGGCTATCCCTATTCCCTTTCTTGAAAATAGGAACCACATCCGCAATCGTCCAATCCTCCGGAACCTCTCCCATCTCCAACGATGACGCAAAGATCATCGCCAGAGGCTCTGCAATCTCTTCCCTCGCCTCCCACAGTAACCTGGGGTACATCCCATCCGGTCCCAGCAACTTATCTATCTTGATGCTATTCAAAATTTCCAACACATCCTCTTTCTTAATGTCCACATACTCAATCTTTTCAGTCTGCCTCAATCCTGTAGTACAACCACCCAGGTCTTTTTCCACCGTGAATACTGAGGTAAAATATTCATTAAGCACCTCTGCTATTTCTTCCGGTTCTGTACAGACTGTCTCACCTTCACCTTTTATAGGTCCTATTCCTTCACATCTCATCCTTTTACTCTTCACATATTTATAGAACGCCTTAGGGTTCTCCTTAATCTTATCTGCCAAGGCCTTCTCATGACCCCTTCTGGCTCTCCTAATTTCTTTCTTAAGTCCCTTCCTACAAGCTGTATACTCATCTAGATCCCTATCATCGCCTAGCTCTCTGAACCTTTTGTACGCTTTCCTTTTCTTTCTCACTAGGTTCAGAGCAGCTTTCGTGCACCACGGTTCCCGTAACCTACCAACATCTCCCTGTCTCATCGGAACGTTGTCATGCAGAACTCCAGACAAACATTCCTTGAAAATCTGCCACCTTACTTTAGTACTTTTCCTTGAGAATGCCTCCTTCCAATTTACTCCTCTAATCTCCTGTCTGATGGCTTCATATTTCCCATTACTCCAGATAAACACTTTCCCAGCTTGCCTGATCCTATCTCTTTCCAATGCTAGCGTAAAGGAGATAGAGTTATGATCATGGTCCCCAAGATGCTCCCCCACTGAGAGATCCGACACCTGTCCAGGCTCATTAGCCAGTACCAGATCGAGTACAGCCTCTCCTCTTGTAGGCTTATCCACATGCTGTGTCAGGAAACCCTCCTGAATACACCTAACAAACTCCTCCCCATCAATCCCCTTACTCTAGGGATATTCCAATCTATGTTTGAGAAATTAAAGTCTCCCATCACGACAACCCTGTTATTCCTCCATCTCTCCAGGATCTGTTTCGCTATCTGCTCCTCAACATCCCTACTGCATGTTTCTATATGTTTCCATGCCATGATGGGGTTTGAAGGCATGTGACTCTGGATTACAAGTCCAGAGACCTTCTCATTTCCCCCGACTGGAATCAGGCAGGGTGAGGTCAATTCAACTTCATGGCTAATTTTTACTTTGCCAATCAAGGTGGACCTTTGCAAACTGTAGACTTGAAACAAGCAGGAAAGTGCATCATTATTCTGCAAATTGTCAAAATGAGAGAGTGTTCAGATTGACGGGACCTCGGTCAGAATCGGTTCAGATATTCTGCCATGAAGTAGAATTACTGCCCACTGAGAGGACGATGCACTGAGAAATTTCCTTCAATAGGAAAATTCCAAGAACCAAGGATCATTTGAAATAAAGGAAATCTTTTATATATCAAATCCAGAGCGCCCAATTGGAGACTGGGGCCTGAAAAAGGAACTTCATTTTGGCAGATACGATGCCAGGATTGCCACAGACAATCAGAGAGAAAACTCAAACATCTGCTGAATGTCTTCAGCTCCACTTTCACTTCCACTGTGACTTCCTTCTTTCAATTCCCCCGTCCCCCAAAATGTTTGCATAAAATGTAAAGATAGACAGGAAGAGGAATTCCTCACTCCAAATTGGCGGAAACATTCTGAGACAAGAAATATATCATTTTGAGTCGTTTTTTATATTTTAGAACATAGAACAGTACAGCACAGAACAGGCCCTTCGGCCCACGATGTTGTGCCGAGCTTTATCTGAAACCAAGATCAAGCTATCCCACTCCCTAACATCCTGGTGTGCTCCATGTGCCTATCCAATAACCGCTTAAATGTTTCTAAAGTGTCTGACTCCACTATCACTGCAGGCAGTCCATTCCACACCCCAACCACTCTCTGCATAAAGAACCTACCTCTGATATCCGTCCTGTATCTCCCACCACGAACCCTATAGTTATGCCCCCTTGTAATAGCTCCATCCACCCGAGGAAATAGTCTTTGAACGTTCACTCTATCTATCCCCTTCATCATTTTATACACCTCTATTAAGTCTCCCCTCAGCCTCCTCCGCTCCAGAGAGAACAGCCCTAGCTCCCTCAACCTTTCCTCATATGACCTACCCTCCAAACCAGGCAGCATCCTGGTAAATCTCCTCTGCACTCTTTCCAGCGCTTCCACATCCTTCTTATAGTGAGGTGACCAGAACTGCACACAATATTCCAAATGTGGTCTCACCAAGGTCCTGTACAGTTGCAGCATAACCCCACGGCTCTTAAACTCCAACCCCCTGTTAATAAAAGCTAACACACTATAGGCCTTCTTCACAGCTCTATCCACTTGACTGGCAACCTTTAGAGATCTGTGGATATGGACCCCAAGATCTCTCTGTTCCTCCACAGTCTTCAGAACCCTACCTTTGACCCTGTAATCCACATTTAAATTTGTCCTACCAAAATGAATCACCTCACATTTATCAGGGTTAAACTCCATTTGCCATTTTTCAGCCCAGCTTTGCATCCTATCTATGTCTCTTTGCAGCCTACAACAGCCCTCCACCTCATCCACTACTCCACCAATCTTGGTGTCATCAGCAAATTTACTGATCCACCCTTCAGCCCCCTCCTCTAAGTCATTAATAAAAATCACAAAGAGCAGAGGACCAAGCACTGATCCCTGCGGCACACCGCTAGCAACCTGCCTCCAATCCGAAAATTTTCCATCGACCACCACCCTCTGTCTTCGGTCAGACAGCCAGTTACCTATCCAATCGGCCAACTTTCCCTCTATCCCACACCTCCTCACTTTCATCATAAGCCGACCATGGGGGACCTTATCAAACGCCTTACTAAAATCCATGTATATGACATCAACCGCCCTACCTTCATCAACACACTTAGTTACCTCCTCAAAAAATTCTATCAAATTTGTGAGGCACGACTTGCCCTTCACGAATCCGTGCTGACTATCTCGGATTAATCCGCATCTTTCTAAATGGTCGTAAATCCCATCCCTAAGGACCCTTTCCATCAATTTACCAACCATCGAAGTAAGACTAACCGGTCTATAATTACCAGGGTAATTTCTATTCCCTTTCTTAAACAGAGGAACAACATTCGCCATTCTCCAGTCCTCTGGCACCATCCCCGTGGACAGCGAGGACCCAAAGATCAACGCCAAAGGCTCTGCAATCTCATCCCTTGCCTCCCACAGAATCCTAGGATACATTTCATCAGGCCCAGGGGACTTATCGACCTTCAGTTTATTCAAAACTGCCAAGACATCCTCCCTCCGAACATCTATTTCCTCCAGCCTATTAGCCTGTAACACCTTCTCTTCCTCAAAAACATGGCCCCTCTCTTTGGTGAACACTGAAGAAAAGTATTCATTCATCACCTCGCCTATCTCTACTGACTCCATACACAAGTTCCCACTACTGTCCTTGACCGGCCCTAACCTCACCCTGGTCATTCTTTTATTCCTCACGTAAGAGTAAAAAGCCTTGGGGTTTTCCTTGATCCGACCCGCCAAGGACTTCTCATGTCCCCTCCTAGCTCTCCTAAGCCCCTTTTTCAGCTCATTCCTTGCTAACTTGTAACCCTCAATCGAGCCATCTGAACCTTGTTTCCTCATCCCTACATAAGCTTCCCTCTTCCTTTTCACAAGACATTCCACCTCTTTTGTGAACCATGGTTCCCTCACTCGGCCATTTCCTCCCTGCCTGACAGGAACATACCTATCAAGGACATCCAGTATTTGTTCCTTGAAAAAGTTCCACTTTTCATTAGTTCCTTTCTCTGACAGTTTCTGTTCCCAACTTATGCCCCCTAATTCTTGCCTAATCGCATCATAATTACCCCTCCCCCAATTGTAAACCTTGCCCTGCCGTACGGCCCTATCCCTCTCCATTGCAATTACAAAAGACACCGAATTGTGGTCACTATCTCCAAATTGCTCTCCCACAACCAAACCTAACACTTGGCCCGGTTCATTTCCCAGTACCAAATCCAATGTGGCCTCACCTCTAGTCGGCCCATCCACATATTGTGTCAGGAAACCCTCCCGCACACACTGCACAAAAACTGCCCCATCCAAACTATTTGACCTACAAAGGTTCCAATCAATATTTGGAAAGTTAAAGTCCCCCATGACAACTACCCTGTGACCCCCACACATATCCATAATCTGCTTAGCAATTTCTTCCTCCACATCTCTATTACTATTTGGGGGCCTATAGTAAACTCCTAGCAACGTGACCGCTCCTTTCCTATTTCTAACTTCAGCCCATATTACCTCAGTGTGCAGATCCCCCACGAAGTGCCTTTCCGCAGCCGTTGAACTATCCTTGATTAACAATGCCACTCCTCCACCTCTTTTACCAGCTTCCCTACACTTAGTGAAACATCTATACCCCGGAACGTTCAACAACCATTCCTGTCCTTGTTCTACCCACGTCTCCGTAATGGCCACAACATCGTAGTCCCAAGTACCAATCCACGCCCCAAGTTCATCTACCTTGTTCCGGATGCTCCTTGCATTGAAGTAGACACACTTCAACCCACCTTCCTGTCTACCAGTACCCACCCTTGACCCTGATACCTTCCCCAATACCTCACCACCCTCACTGACTTCTGGACTACAACTCCCTTTCCCACTCCCCTGACAAATTAGTTTAAACCCCCCTGAAGAGCCGTAACAAATTTCCCTCCAAGGATATTGGTGCCCCTCTGGTTCAGGTGCACCCCGTCCTGTTTGTACAGGTCCCACCTTCCCCAGAACGTGTTCCAATTATCCACGTATCTGAAACCCTCCCTCCTACACCATCCCTGCAACCACATATTTAACTGCACTCTCTCCCTGTTCCTCAACTCGCTATCACGTGGTACCGGCAACGTACCAGAGATGACCACATGTTTCGTCTTGGCTCTCAGCTTCCAGCCCAGCTCCAGAAATTCCTGCTTTAAATCCCCGTCCCTTCTCTTACCTATGTCATTGGTACCAATGTGCACCACGACTTGTGACTGTTTCCCCTCCCCCTTCAGAATCTGGAAAACACGGTCTGAGACATCACGGACCTTGGCATCCGGTAGGCAACATACCATCTGTGAGTCTCTTTTGCTGCCACAGAACCTCCTATCTATCCCTCTAACTAACGAGTCCCCAATAACTATCGCCCTCCCGCTCTCCCCCTTTCCCTCCCGAGCCACAGAGACGGACACAGTGCTGGAGATCCTCTCACTGCGGCTCCCCACTGGTATGTCATCCCCCTCAACCGTATCCAAAGCGGAATACTTGTTGCTAAGGGGAACGACCACCAGGGATCCCTGCACGGACTGCTTCCTCCCAGCCCCTCTCACCGTCACCCATCTGTTTTCAATCCTCGGAGTAACTATATTCCTAAAGCTTGTGTCTATGGCCACCTCTGCGTCCCTGATGATCCTAAGTTCATCCAACTCCAGCTCCAGTTCCCTAACACGGTTTTGGAGGAGCTGCAGATGGGTGCACTTCCCACAGGTGTAATCAGTAGGGACACTGTCATCGTCCCTCACCTCAAACATAGTGCAAGAGGAACATTGCACTGCCTGCACACCCATCCCCTCTAGATACCTTGCCAGTACCAGGTAGAAAGTGCAAAAATGAATTCAACTCACCCCTGCTCGCCCTTTCAGCCTAAGCCCTGTGAGCCAAAGTCTTATAGCTCACACTCTGCTTCCCACACACTCAAGCCCTGTGAGCCAAAGTCTTATAGCTCACACTCTGCTTCCCACACACTCCACTGCCCGCTCCCGACGCTGCCCGCTGTATACTGCAGCCTACCTTTTATACTTCACGTGCTTAAAAAACCCTTCCCAGACTCCTTTGCTGCCCACTTCTAGTTTTCACTTTAAACTTGAAAAACTGCTGTTAAAGTAAAGGCCAAAAAAATACACACACTAGCTGACTAATTAAATAAATAAACAATTCAATTAATCTCTCACCAGCACTGCTGCCTTCAATCACCCCTCTCAGCTTGCTCCAGTGGATCAATGAGGGGGAACCTCCCAGGTAACTGACTTTTAAAGTTAAAATAAAAACCCTTCCCAGACTCCTTTGCTGCCCACTTCTAGTTTTCACTTTAAACTTGAAAAACTGCTGTTAAAGTAAAGGCCAAAAAAATACACACACTAGCTGACTAATTAAATCAATAAACAATTCAATTAATCTCTCACCAGCACTGCTGCCTTCAATCACCCCTCTCAGCTTGCTCCAGTGGAGACAGGTTGCTTCAATAATAGGATTTCTGCTTCAAAACTGATTCCATTGGGGATAAGCTTGATCGTGGGAGTATTTGCGTTTGAACTGATTGAAATCCATTCAGTTGACAACATGGTTAAGAGCTGCGTGCACATTAGAACAAATGCAAAACCTGGAAGGGGTGATTTTCCAGGCCTGCATGCTCAGGTACAGATCGCACTGGGGTCGGAGAATCATGGGGGATGGGCCTCGTGCGTTTAGCACCAGCGAGAACCCCTTTTGGGATTCTCCCAGCCCCTCGACATACAAGATTAACATATTTAAATATTCATTTAAATATTCATTTAAATATGCTTAATCAGTTTCAAACCAGGTTCTCCTTGCTCCCAGAATTCTCCGACCCTTGGGCGCAACAGGAACCTAGTGCGAATCACTGCTGGGGTCCACAAATGTCAGGGGGGGTTGGAGGCCATCGGAGGTTGGCAGGGTGCCAGAGGGCAGTGCCAGGGGGCAGTGCCAGGTGCTAAGGGGGCATTGTCAGGGTGCCAGGGGGGGCAGTGTCAGGGTGCCAGGGGGCAGTGCCAGGGTGCGGGGCCTGAGGGGGTAGAGCCTGAATGGGATGTTGCCTGGAGGGGGCCTGAAGGAGATAAGGCATGAAGGTTTGCAGCATGAAGGGGCAGGTCCTGAAGGGAGACCCATTGGGAGGGCCCCAGTGTCGAGAATCTATTTGGAAAAATTCCTCCCGTGACGTCTATATGGAACCTGTGTGAAAAATGGTGCTTTTCAGGAAGGAACGGGTTTGTTTGATTGCTCCCAAGCCTCAACAGAGTTTGAATATGAAGGCACCATACTGCAGGTGCTGGAAATCTGAAACAAAATAGAAAATGTTGGAAATACTCCGGACCTGTGGAGGGGGAAACAGCGTTCATAGAATCATCATAGAAACCCTACAGTGCAGAAGGAGGCCATTCGGCCCATCGAGTCTGCACCGACCACAATCCCACCCAGGCCCTACCCCCACATATTTACCCGCTAATCCCTCTAACCTACACATCCCAGGACTCGAAGGGGCAATTTTTAACCTGGCCAATCAACCTAACCCGCACATCTTTGGACTGTGGGAGGAAACCGGAGCACCCGGAGGAAACCCACGCAGACACGAGGAGAATGTGCAAACTCCACACAGACAGTGACCCGAGCCGGGAATCGAACCCGGGACCCTGGAGCTGTGAAGCAGCAGTGCTAACCACTGTGCTACCGTGCCGCCATCCTACCTACCGTTAGTAGGTAGGATCTTCACACTAACTTTTGGGACCCCACGATCAGGACAAAATGGCGGTCCCGGGGAATGGTTGCTAGGAGCCAGACCAATGGAACTCTTTGCGGGTTGGGTTGATTGGCCATGTTAAATTGCCCTTTAGTGTCGGGGGTACTTGCGGGAATAGGGCCCAGATGGGATTGTTGCCGGTGCAGGCTTGATGGGCCAAATGGCCTCCTTCTGCATTGTAGGGATTCTATGATTCTATGATGTCCTAAACGGACACCTCCAACCTCACCACCCATTGGGAGACAGTGAGCAGTGTTCAGATGGTCTGACTGTCACCAATCGCTACCAGGAGAAATCGGCACCGCAGAGGCAGGTAAGAGAACAGCAGCACCGTCCTTAATATTAACCTTGGCAAGAAATTACATTTCTACAGGGACCAAGCTATAGAACCTCCACAGAAAGCATTTGCACATTAGGTATTTCACAGAACCCCTACAGTACAGAAAGAGGTCATTTAGCCCATTGAGTTTGCACCGATACAGCATCTTACTCAGACCCTATTCCCATAACCCCACTAACCTACACATCTTGGGACACTAAGGGGCAATTCATGGTCCATCAACCCAACCCGGATATTATTGGACTGTGGAGGAAATCGGAGCGCCCGGAGGAAACCCATGTAGACATGAGGAGAATGCGCAAACCCCACAGACAGTGACTGAAGGCTGGAATCGAACACAGGTCCCTGACACTGCGAGGCAGCAGTGCTAACCACAGTGCCACTGTGAAAGGTATAGTCATTTCTGCCTTGTCTTTTGGGGATGGAGCTTTGAACTCTGATGACCCCTAAATCAACCCTAATTTGGGCCCGAAATACGTAGATTTCCCTCCCATCACCATCGCAGCAACATTAGAATCGTATTCCTCCCTCCCTCTGGGAGGCCTTGAAGGTATTGACTCAGCTTCCCATATATTCCTGGCTTGTCCCACACTCTTCCAATTCCACTCTCAACACCCTGGGGCCAGAAAGTTCTGCCCAATGTTTTAGCTTCATGACTTTTCGTCAGAACTGATTATTTTTTTATTCATCTGTGGGACATGGGCATCGCTGGCTGGCCAGCATTTATTGCCCATCCCTCGTTGCCCTTGGAGGGCAGTTGAGAGTCAACCACATTGCTGTGGATCTGGGGTCACATGTGGGCCAGACCAGGTAAGATTTCCCCAAAGGTCATTAGTGAGCCAGATGAGTTTTTCCAACAATCGACAATGGTTTCAGGGTCATCAGTAGATTCTTAATTCCAGATATTTTTTATTGAATTCAAATTCCACCATCTGCCATGGTGGGATTCGAACCCGGGTCCCCGGAACGTTAGCTGAGTTTCTGGATTAATAATCTAGCGATAATACCACTCGGCCATTGCCTCCCATTTGACAAAAGGATCTGAAGCATTGGGTGTCATTTTCCCAAGTTGCCAGAGGTGAAATCAGGAATGGGAAAGTTGCAGAAAATTAGGTGGCTTGAGATTCTGACATGATCCCACTACTTCTGACTGCCCCGGGGATGGGTTGGGAGTGCAGTGAGGAACACCCAAGGATGCGGGGTGGCACGGTAACACAGTGGTCAGCACTGCTGCTTCACAGCTCCAGGGACCTGGGTTCGATTCCCAGCTTGGGTCAGTCTGTGTGGAGTTTGCACATTCTCCTCGTGTCTGCGTGGGTTTCCTCCAGGTGCTCCAGTTTCCTCCCACAGTCCAAAAGATGTGCGGGTTAGGTTGATCGGCCATGCTAAAATTGCCCTTAGTGTCCTGAGATGCGTAGGTTAGAGGGATTAGTGGGTAAATATGTAGGGATATGGGGGGTAGGGCCTGGGTGGGATTGTGGTCGGTGCAGACTCGATGGGCCGAATGGCCTCTTTCTGTGCTGTAGGGTTTCTATGATTTCTATGATTTCTATGATGAGGTCATAAGCCAATGAAAGTAGTTTTGAAGATAATCAGGAGTAATGTTGTACATGGATTCCCTCATTCTCAACAGCTGTTTCTGCAATGCTGGAGATCAAAGAACAGTAGGAAGTCTCACACCAGGTTAAAGCCCAACAGGTTTATTTGGTAGCACGAGCTTTCGGAGCGCCGCTTCTTCATCAGGTGAGTGCGGGAAAGGAGCAGCGCTCCAAAAGCTCGTGCTATCAAATAAACCTGTTGGACTCTAACCTGGTGTTGTGAGATTATTTACTGTGCCCACCCGAGCCCAACACCGACATCTCCACATCATGGTGATCAAAGGAGCTGAGAGCGCAGTGAAACAGACACACTAGGGAGGCTTTGATCAGTTACACTGAAGAGCTGCAGCCATGGCCATTGAGGGTTTGCTTTTCCAAGCACCTCTTCTCCCACACTGTTTCAAAGTCTCAGACAGCTCCAGCACAACTTGTGCCATGGCTTGGGTTTGGTATCAGCTGTTCATCACGCAGTGTTCATGGTTGCAGCAGAGCTCCAGCAACCTCTATCCATTCTCGTTCATCGTGTCGATTGCATGGAGCCCTATGCAGGTTAGCCAAGCTATGAAGTCTGTACCCACAGAGTTCCCCTGAAAGCTACAGTCCCTCAGTGCTGGGAATTCTGTTGATGGCTCCGTTAAATGCCTCATACAATTGATGATTTGATATCTGGGGTGAAGGTGGGTGTTGAGGACACAACCACACACCTGTGGGCTGGATTAGCACACGCCTCAGGAACTGATGGCCTCCTCTGAATTCACTATCGTTTAGCCTGGACCTGCGAGGCACCCAGTTTATCCACATCACCATGGGGAGGGACTGCATAGGATTTGCTGATGAAGAGCCTATGTACTGGCGGGAGACATAAGAACATAAGAACATAAGAAACAGGAGCAGGAGTAGGCCATCTAGCCCCTCGAGCCTGCCCCGCCATTCAATAAGATCATGGCTGATCTGACGTGGATCAGTACCACTTACCCGCCTGATCCCCATAACCCTTAATTCCCTTACCGCTCAGGAATCCATCCATCCACGCTTTAAACATATTCAGCGAGGTAGCCTCCACCACCTCAGTGGGCAGAGAATTCCAGAGATTCACCACCCTCTGGGAGAAGAAGTTCCTCCTCAACTCTGTCTTAAACCGACCCCCCTTTATTTTGAGGCTGTGTCCTCTAGTTTTAACTTCCTTACTAAGTGGAAAGAATCTCTCCGCCTCCACCCTATTCAGCCCCCGCATTATCTTATAAGTCTCCATAAGATCCCCCCTTCACAATTGTCTCTCTCTCTGTAATAGTTGTATTGCTAGCCAGCAATCAGAGGTGAACACAAAAAGTTACAAGCAGACTAACCATTCCACACCATATATTACACTAAAAACTTGTCACATAACATCAACCAGAGACTATCATAGAAATCCTACAGTGCAGAAGGAGGCCATTCGGCCCATCGAGTCTGCACCGACCACAATCCCACCCAGGCCCTATCCCCACATATTTACTTGCTAATCCCTCTAACCTACGCATCTCAGGACGCTAAGGGGCAATTTTTAACCTGGCCAATCAACCTAACCCACACATCTTTGGACTGTGGGAGGAAACCGGAGCACCCGGAGGAAACCCACGCAGACACAAGGAGAATGTGCAAACTCCACACAGACAGTGACCCGAGCCAGGAATCGAACCTGGGACCCTGGAGCTGTGAAGCAGCAGTGCTAACCACTGTGCTACCGTGCCGCCCCATTACATTAGGACTATGTTGTACATCCTACATAATCCTACATCAATCTGCCCATTAATTATTTCTCTCTCTATAGATACTGCCAGATTGGCTGAGTATTTCCAGCATTTTCTGTTTTTATTATCAACAAAGCTTTGCCGTATGAAGATATTAAGGCAAACCTTTCACTTCCACAGTGGAGAATCTCATACTGAGAGCAGCAATGAATGTACATTTCCACTCAAAAGCTACCTCCTATTTAAGTTTTGTTCTAACGGGATCACTTCCATGATATTTAGCTGTAGTGTATTTTATCTGACATCCTGATCAGACTTCTCCTCCTGTTTAAGTTTAGTTATTAATGCTACAAGTAGGCTTACATTAACACTGCAATGAAGTGATCCTGGAGAATACAGGCCTAATTTCCTCAATCTCTCCTCATAAGACAATCCCGGTAGCCCAGGGGTCAATCTGGTGAACCCTCTACTGCACTCCCTCTGGTAGTATTTTACCTGTTCAGGTATACTGAGGGAGAATTTAGCACGGCCAATGCGCCTAACCAGCACATCTTTGGATTGTGGGAGGAAACCGGAGCACCCGGAGGAAACCCACGCAGACACGGGGAGAACGTGCAAACTCCACGCAGACAGTGACCCAAGCCAGGATTCGAACCCGGGTCCCTGGGACTGTGAGGCAGCAATGCTAATCACTGTGTGATGCGCGACAATTAAGCACGTGGAACCAAGGCTTCGATATTGAAGGCTTTTATTGTGTAACAATGGAACTACTAACACGAATACACCAGTTCAGACTGAAGGGGTCCTGCCGGAGCAGAGGGTCTTATACCTCGCCACCGGAGGCGGGACCCCACTGGAATGTGCCATGTAACACTTCTAACAGGTAAACACCCTAACCCAACAACATTGTACAACCCCCACAGTAACAACACCCTAGCCCAACAGTAACATAATAACAACCCCCAGTGGTAACCAACGATGGCTCACCACACTGTGCCACCGTGCCGCCGGTTGGAACCGGTCCAGTTTATGCTCAACTCAAACTCTCTTCAATCTTTCTTAATCAAAATAAAGAAAGGGTGGTAGTGGAAGGGTCTTTTTCCGGCTGGAGGCCTGTGACTAGTGGTGTTCCGCAGGGCTCTGTATTGGGACCTCTGCTGTTTGTGATTTATATGAACGATCTGGAAGAAGGTGTAACTGGGGTGATCAGTAAGTTTGCGGACGACACAAAAATGGCTGGACTTGCAGATAGTGAGGAACATTGTCAGAGGCTACAGAAGGATATAGATAGGCTGGAAATTTGGGCAAAGAAATGGCAGTTGGAGTTCAATCCAGATAAATGCGAAGTGATGCATTTTGGTAGAACTAACGTAGGGGGGAGCTATACGATGAATGGCAGAACCATAAAGGGTGTTAATACGCAGAGGGACCTGGGTGTGCAAGTCTACAGATCCTTGAAGGTGAAGTCACAGGTGGAGAGTGTCATGAATAAGGCATATGGCATGCTTGCCTTTATAAGACGGGGCATAGAATATAAAAGTTGGGGTCTGATGTTGAGGTTGTATAGAACGTTGGTTCGGCCGCATTTGGAGTACTGCGTCCAGTTCTGGTCGCCACATTACTAGAGAGAGTGCAGAGGAGGTTTACCAGGATGTTGCCTGGTATGGAGGGGCTTAGTTATGAGGAGAGATTGGGTAAACTGGGGTTGTTCTCACTGGAAAGATGGAGGATGAGGGGAGACTTAATAGAGGTGTATAAAATTATGAAAGGCATAGATAGGGTGAACGGTGGGAAGCTTTTTCCCAGGTCGGTGGTGACATTCACGAGGGGTCATAGGTTCAAGGTGAGGGGGGGGGAGGTTTAACATGGATATCAGAAGGACGTATTTTACACAGAGGGTGGTGGGGGCCTGGAATGCACTGCCGGGCAAGGTGGTGGAGGCGGACACACTGGAAACGTTTAAGACTTATCTAGATAGCCACATGAACGGAGTGGGAATGGAGGGATACAAAAGAATGGTCTAGTTTGGACCAGGGAGCGGTGCGGGCTTGGAGGGCCGAAGGGCCTGTTCCTGTGCTGTATTGTTCTTTGTTCTTTTGTTATCAAAACCATTCATTTCCTTCTCCCTTGTCTATTCTTGTCGAGCTTCCTGTAAATGTAGTTCTATTATTCATTTCAGACACGTTCTGTGGTAGCGAGTTCCAGATCCTTCACCGTATTTTCATACTGGCTTTCCTTGTTTCCCTCTGTAAATGCAGGGAGACAGGAGTGCTTTAGTTGTTGTATATCGCGGGTGATATGCCTGTTGCTGCATATCGTGGTGATATGCCTGTTGTTGTATATCGTGGTGATATGCCTGTTGCTGTATATCGTGGTGATATGCCTGTTGTTGTATATCGTGGTGATATGCCGGTTGCTGTATATCATGGTGATATGCCTGTTGTTGTATATCGTGGTGATATGCCTGTTGCTGTATATCGTGGTGATATGCCTGTTGCTGTATATTGTGGTGATATGCCGGTTGCTGTATATCATGGTGATATGTCTGTTGTTGTATATCGTGGTGATATGCCTGTTGCTGTATATCGTGGTGATATGCCTGTTGCTGTATATCGTGGTGATATGCCTGTTGCTGTATATTGTGGTGATATGTCTGTTGTTGTGTATCGTGGTGATATGCCTGTTGTTGTGTATCGTGGTGATATGTCTGTTGTTGTATATCGTGGTGATATGCCTGTTGCTGTATATCGTGGTGATATGCCTGTTGCTGTATATCATGGTGATATGCCTGTTGTTGTGTATCGTGGTGATATGCCTGTTGTTGTGTATCGTGGTGATATGTCTGTTGCTGTATATCGTGGTGATATGCCTGTTGCTGTATATCGTGGTGATATGCCTGTTGTTGTATATCGTGGTGATATGCCTGTTGCTGTATATCGTGGTGATATGCCTGTTGCTGTATATCGTGGTGATATGCCTGTTGCTGTATATCGTGGTGATATGCCTGTTGCTGTATATCGTGGTGATATGCCTGTTGTTGTATATCGTGTGATATGCCTGTTGCTGTATATCGTGGTGATATGCCTGTTGTTGTATATCGTGGTGATATGTCTGTTGCTGTATATCGTGGTGATATGCCTGTTGCTGTATATCGTGGTGATATGCCTGTTGCTGTATATCGTGGTGATATGCCTGTTGTTGTATATCATGGTGATATGCCTGTTGCTGTATATCGTGGTGATATACCTGTTGCTGTATATCGTGGTGATATGCCTGTTGTTGTATATCATGGTGATATGCCTGTTGTTGTATATCGTAGTGATATGCCTGTTGTTGTATATCGTGGTGATATGCCTGTTGTTGTATATCGTGGTGATATGCCTGTTGCTGTATATCGTGGTGATATGCCTGTTGTTGTATATCGTGGTGATATGCCTGTTGTTGTATATCGTGGTGATATGCCTGTTGTTGTATATCATGGTGATATGCCTGTTGTTGTATATCGTGGTGATATGCCTGTTGTTGTATATCGTGGTGATATGCCTGTTGTTGTATATCATGGTGATATGCCTGTTGTTGTATATCGTGGTGATATGCCTGTTGTTGTATATCGTGGTGATATGCCTGTTGCTGTATATCGTGGTGATATGCCTGTTGCTGTATATCGTGGTGATATACCTGTTGCTGTATATCGTGGTGATATGCCTGTTGTTGTATATCGTGGTGATATGCCTGTTGTTGTATATCGTGGTGATATACCTGTTGCTGTATATCGTGGTGATATGCCTGTTGCTGTATATCGTGGTGATATGCCTGTTGCTGTATATCGTGGTGATATACCTGTTGCTGTATATCGTGGTGATATGCCTGTTGTTGTATATCGTGGTGATATGCCTGTTGTTGTATATCGTGGTGATATACCTGTTGCTGTATATCGTGGTGATATGCCTGTTGCTGTATATCGTGGTGATATGCCTGTTGCTGTATATCGTGGTGATATACCTGTTGCTGTATATCGTGGTGATATGCCTGTTGCTGTATATCATGGTGATATGCCTGTTGTTGTATATCATGGTGATATGCCTGTTGTTGTATATCGTGGTGATATACCTGTTGCTGTATATCGTGGTGATATGCCTGTTGTTGTATATCGTGGTGATATACCTGTTGCTGTATATCGTGGTGATATGCCTGTTGCTGTATATCGTGGTGATATGCCTGTTGTTGTATATCATGGTGATATGCCTGTTGCTGTATATCGTGGTGATATACCTGTTGCTGTATATCGTGGTGATATGCCTGTTGCTGTATATCGTGGTGATATGCCTGTTGCTGTATATCGTGGTGATATGCCTGTTGTTGTATATCGTGGTGATATGCCTGTTGCTGTATATCGTGGTGATATGCCTGTTGCTGTATATCGTGGTGATATGCCTGTTGCTGTATATCGTGGTGATATGCCTGTTGCTGTATATCGTGGTGATATGCCTGTTGCTGTATATCGTGGTGATATGCCTGTTGTTGTATATCGTGGTGATATGCCTGTTGCTGTATATCGTGGTGATATGTCTGTTGCTGTATATCGTGGTGATATGCCTGTTGCTGTATATCGTGGTGATATGCCTGTTGTTGTATATCGTGGTGATATGCCTGTTGCTGTATATCGTGGTGATATGCCTGTTGTTGTATATCATGGTGATATGCCTGTTGTTGTATATCGTGGTGATATGCCTGTTGTTGTATATCGTGGTGATATGCCTGTTGTTGTATATCGTGGTGATATACCTGTTGCTGTATATCGTGGTGATATGCCTGTTGCTGTATATCGTGGTGATATGTCTGTTGCTGTATATCGTGGTGATATGCCTGTTGCTGTATATCGTGGTGATATGCCTGTTGTTGTATATCGTGGTGATATGCCTGTTGCTGTATATCGTGGTGATATGCCTGTTGTTGTATATCGTGGTGATATGTCTGTTGCTGTATATCGTGGTGATATGCCTGCTTTCATTGGTTCAGTGCTACATAACTGCACAGACATGATGACGAGTAGGCAGCTCCTTCTCTTCTGCATTCATGGCACTCCTGGTTTTTCTATCACTATAAAGCAATAAATATTTATAAGCACTCTTCATCCTTCCCTCGAGATTGCCTCTTCCTTTTCGATTTATTCTCCAAGTGAGTTGTGGCTGGATATAATGTGCTTGGGGACAACATGTTCATCTCGCTCTCCTGTTGTGGATATTGATGATGAAGAAGTGACTGTTTAACACTGTTTGTGCTTTACTGTTATCTCCGTGACAGCAGGCACTCCGAGGACCTGAAAGTCAGACAATGGCAGAGGGACAGGCAGGACAATGGATTGCCATCCTGCACTTTACAACCCTCACCGCTGTCAATCCTTTTGTTTCTCATTCACTAAATCGATAGAGTAAATGGATAGGAACATAAGGATGTTGGAAATAGGAGCAGGAGTAGGCCTTTCAGCCCCTCCAGCCTGCTCTCCTTTCCTTTTCTTCTGAGCAGATTGGGTTTGTACTCGTTGGAGTTTGGAAGGCTGAGAGGGGATCTTATAGAGACCTATAAGATAATGAAGGGGGTGGATAGGGAAGAGGTGGAGAGATTCTTTCCACTTAGAAAGGAAGCTAGAACGAGAGGGCACAGCCTCAAAATAAAGGGGGGTCAGTTTAGGACAGAGTTGAGGAGGAACTTCTTCTCTCAGAGGGTGGTGAATCTCTGGAATTCTCTGCCCACTGAAGTGGTGGAGGCTACCTCGTTGAATATGTTTAAATCACGGATAGATGGATTCCTGATCGGTAAGGGAATTAGGGGTTATGGGGATCAGGCGGGTAAGTGGAACTGATCCACTTCAGATCAGCCATGATCTTATTGAATGGCGGGGCAGGCTCGAGGGGCTAGATGGCCTACTCCTGCTCCTATTTCTTATGTTCTCTATGAATGGTATGAACAAAGAACAAAGAACAAAGAAAATTACAGCACAGGAACAGGCCCTTCGGCCCTCCAAACCTGCACCGACATGCTGCCCGACTTAACGAAAACCCCCGACCCTTCCGGGGACCATATCCCTCTATTCCCATCCTATTCATGTCTTTGTCAAGATGCCCCTTAAAAGTCACTACCGTATCCGCTTCCACTACCTCCCCCGGGAGCAAGTTCCAGGCACCCACTACTCTCTGGGTAAAACATCTGCCTCGTACATCTCCTTTAAACCTTGCCCCTCGCACCTTAAACCTATGCCCCCTAGTAATTGACTCTTCCACCCTGGGAAAAAGCTTCTGACTATCCACTCTGTCCATGCCTTTCATAATCTTGTAGACTTCTATCAGGTCTCCCCTCAACCTCTGTTGTTCCAGTGAGAACAAATCAAGTTTCTCCAACCTCTCCTCATAGCTAATGCCCTCCATACCAGGCAACATCCCGGTAAATCTTTTCTGTACCCTCTCCAAAGCCTCCACATCCTTCTGGAAGTGTGGCGACCAGAATTGAACACTATATTCCAAGTGTGGCCGAATTAAGGGTTCTATAAAGCTGCAACATGGCTTGCCAATTTTTAAACTCAATGCCCCAGCCGATGAAGGCAAGCATGCCGTATACCTTCTTGACTACCTTCTCCACCTGCATTGCCACTTTCAGTGACCTGTGAGCCTCTACACCCAGATCCCTCTGCCTATCAATACTCTTAAGGGTTCTGCCATTTACTGTATATTTCTTATCTGTATTAGACCTTCCAAAATGCATTACCTCACATTTGTCCGCATTAAACTCCATCTGCCATCACTCCGCCCAAGTCTCCTGCTCCAATGTATGCTTTGTAAAGTGCAGAAGAAAAATACTTTTCACTGAATCCCAATACATGCGACAATAATAAATCAAATCAAAATCAAAAATCCTCTCAGTGCTGGATGGTCTGCCCTTCATTCTGAGACTGTGTCCCTCGATTCTAGAGCTCACTTCCCCCACCCTCCAGGCAAGGGGAACATCCTTCCTGCATCTACCCTGTCCAGCCTAATAAGAATTTTGCATGCTTTGATGAAATCATCTCTCATCCTTCTAAATCCTTGAGAATTCAGGCCTAATTTCCTCAATCTCTCCACATTAAACAATCCCGGCAGCCCAGGGATCAATCTGGTGAACCTCTGCTGCACTCCCTCTGTGATAAGTGTATCCTTCATTAGGTAAGGGGAAAAAATGTGCACAGTATTCCCGGTATGGTCTTACAAAGGTTTGATACATTTGCAGCTTGATTTCTGCTCTCCTACACTCAAATTCTCTTGCAATGAAGGCCAATATACCATTTACTTTCTTCATTCATGTGGGCTTCATTGGCTAGGTCAGCATTTATTGCCCATTCCTACTTGCCCATGAGAAGGTGGTAGTGAGTTAACTTCTTGGAACACTGCAGTCCATCTAGTGTAGGAAAACCCCACAGTGCTGTTCGGGAGAGTTCCAGGATTTTGACCCAGTGACAATGAAGGAACAGCGATATAGTTCCAAGTTAGGATGGTGAGTGACTTGGAGGGTGACATGAAGGTGATGGCGTTCCTATGTATCTCCTGCCCTTGTCCTTCTAGATGGTAGTGATCATGGGTTGGGAAAGTACTGTCTAAGGAGCCTTGGTGAGTTTCTGAAGTGCATCTTTAGATGGTACACATGGCTGCCTCAATGCATCGGTGGTGGAGGGAGTGAATATTTGTGGAGGAGTTGCCAATCAAGTGGGCTGCTTTGTGCTGAATGATGTCAAATTTCTTGAGTATTGTTGGTGCTGCACTCATCCAGGTGAGTGGAGAATATTCCATCACACTCCTGACTTGTACCTTGTAGATGATGGACAGGCTTTGAGGAGTCAGGATGTGAGTCACTCATTGCAGAATTCCTAGTCTTTGACCTGCTCTGGTAGCCACAATCCAGTTGAGTCTCTGGCCAATGGTAACCCCCAGGATGTTGATAGTGGGGGATTCAGTGATAGTAATATCATTAAATGTCAAGGGCAATTGTTCAATTGTCTCTTGCTGGAGAGGGTCATTGCCTGGCACTTGTGTGGCACAAATGTTGCTTGCCACTTGATAGCCCAAGCCTGGATATTGTTGAGGTCTTGATGCATTTGAACATGGACTGCTTCAGTATCTGAGGAGTAGTGAATGATGCTGAACATTGTGCAACCATCGGCGAACATCCCCACTTCTGACCTTATGATGGAGGGAAGGTCACTGAAGAAGCAGCAGAAGATGGTTGGGCCGAGGACACTAACCCTGAGAATCTCTGCAATGATGTCCTTCAGCTGAGATAATTGACCTCCAACAAGAACAACCATCTTCTTCTGTGCCAGATATGACTCCAATCAGTGGAGAGTTTTCACCCTGATTGCCAGTTTTGCTAGGGCTCCTTGATGGTAGACTCAGTTCAATGCGGCCTTAATGTCACGGGCAGTCACTCTCACCTCACCTCTGGAGTTTAGCTCATTTGTCCATGTTTGAACCAAGGATGCAATGAGGACAGGAGCTGAGTGACATTGGTGGCGCCCGCAGTGAGCCGCAGTGAGTTTATCTGCCTTGCTTGCCCTACCTGTATGTCAACTTTCAGTGACTTATGAACAAGGACACGCAGGTCCTTGACATTTTTCTCACTCGCAACTCACATTCCCATGTGTCGTCAGCAAACTTGGAAATATGACATTAGGGATCTGTTCTGGGACCCTTGCTGTTTGTCATTTTTATAAATGACCTGGATGAGGAAGTGGAGGGATGGGTTGGTAAGTTTGCTGACGACACCAAGGTAGGTGGTGTTGTGGATAGTTTGGAGGGATGTCAGAAGTTGCAGCGAGACATAGATAGAATGCAAGACTGGGCGGAGAAGTGGCAGATGGACTTCAACCCGGATAAGTGTGTGGTGATCCATTTTGGCAGATCCAATGGGATGAAGCAGCAGTATAATATGAAGGGTACCATTCTTAGCAGTGTAGAGGATCAGAAGGACCTTGGGGTCCGGGTCCATAGGACTCTTAAATCGGCCTCGCAGGTGGAGGATGCGGTCAAGAAGGCGTACGGCGTACTAGCCTTCATTAATCGAGGGATTGAGTTTAGGAGTCGGGAGATAATGCTGCAGCTTTATAGGACCCTGGTTAGACCCCACTTGGAGTACTGCGCGCAGTTCTGGTCACCTCATTACAGGAAAGATGTTGAAGCCATTGAAAGGGTGCAGAGGAGATTTACAAGGATGTTGCCTGGATTGGGGGGCATGCCTTATGAGGATAGGTTGAGGGAGCTTGGTCTCTTCTCCCTGGAGAGACGAAGGATGAGAGGTGACCTGATAGAGGTTTACAAGATGTTGAGAGGTCTGGATAGGGTAGACTCTCAGAGGCTATTTCCAAGGGCTGAAATGGTTGCTACGAGAGGACACAGGTTTAAGGTGCTGGGGGGTAGGTACAGAGGAGATGTCAGGGGTAAGTTTTTCACTCAGAGGGTGGTGGGTGAGTGGAATCGGCTGACGTCGGTGGTGGTGGAGGCAAACTCGTTGGGGTCTTTTAAGAGACTTCTGGATGAGTACATGGGATTTAATGGGATTGAGGGCTATAGATAGGCCTAGAGGTGGGGATGTGATCGGCGCAACTTGTGGGCCGAAGGGCCTGTTTGTGCTGTGGCTTTCTATGTTCTATGTTCTATGTTCCCTCCTCCAAATCATTGGTATATATTGTGAATATCTGGGGCACAAGCACTGATCCTGACCTATCCACTGATCACTGGCCACAGCAACTTGAAAAAGACCTATTTATTCTGACTGTCTCCCGTCCAGTAATAAATCCTCAATCCATTCTAGTACATTTTCCCCAGTTCCATGTGTCCTAATGTGCCAGAGCTCTACCGAAGGGACATTTCGACTCAAAATGTTGGTTCGACTCTCTCTCCACAGATGCTGTCAGACCTGCTGAGATTTTCCAGCATTCTCCTGTTTCTGTTTCAGATTCCAGCATCTGTAGTATTTTGCATTTACCCAAGGTTCAATTTAGCATGGCCAATCCACCTAACCTGCACATCTTTGGAGCACCCGGAGGAAACCCACGCAGACATGGGGAGGATGTGCAGTCTGCACACAGACAGTGGCCCGAGGCTGGATTCGAACCAGGCACTGTGAGTTGGCGACACTCACCATTGTGATGCCCACCGTTCCTGGGAGGTGTTTTTGTATCTTCCTCTGTGAAGACAGATACAAAGTATTTGTTAGTTTCTCTGTCATTTCTTTATTCCCCATTATAAATTCTCAGTAATGGACCCACACTTGTCTTTTCCTAAGGAACCTTTTACCATCCACTTTTATGCTTCTCGCTAGTTTGCAGTGCTCAGGGTCAACACAGTGCTCAAGCTCCGCATGGACTCCTCCATGAGAGACACCACGCAGACACTCAGGGATCTCCTATGATCTCCCCCTGCACTCTACTGGGCATCCAGCATCTGCCACCTGGAGGACAACTCCAGATGCTGGTCAGCGCTCAGCATGGGTCCTGGTCTCTGACTGCCAGTGCCCTGGGTACTCTCTGCTTTCGTAGCTCCTCCAGTGAGCGTGATATGCCCTCACCACCGTGCATCCAAAACTGAGCCAACCTGCTACAGCCACCAAAATGCTTTGTATCTGTGCTTGTGCTTGGTGCAGAGAGTGGATATGATGTAGGTGCCTCAAGGGTCAAAGTGCATCCTGGGGACAGTGCCTCTGAGGGAGAAGCACATTGTGTGAGTTTGAGCACCCTCACCAGGTGTCTGTGCAAACACACCGGTAGCTTCTTGTGTTTCGCATGCTCGGCGAGCGCAAATTCAGGCCCTAGAATGTTCAAGCAAGATAAGATATTAATGTTTGACTCAAGAAGGGATTGTAAACTTTGAGGCAATATTGGAAAATATGCTGTTAGTTTCTGTGTTTAAACTAGTGATATTACTAGGGATGGCAAAAATGTGAAATTGCAGAAAATAATTGATGTCAGCAGATATGGGAGCCTCTGGTTGTAAAAGGGAAACTGGAAAACATCTGTCGGGGCTTGCGTCTTGACCCAGACACTGAACTTGGACAGTAATGAATTTATCTTGGCCCAATCATGCTGACAAGAGACAACGTAGAGTGTATTATAGTTTGAGAGGCATCGCTGAACAGGTAAAAGGGAGAGAATCATAGATATTGTCGGCACACCTCAAGAGAAGATGAGACCACAGTCAACGGAACATCATCCAGAAGACAATATTTTCCAAAGATAAATACAGAGACAGCCCCTGGAATGGAGATCTCACTCGCCATTTTAAAATAATATATATTTCAAATTGAACCAACTGATTTATTCCTGGTTTTTTCCTCCAAAAAAATACAATTCCTCAGTGACTTTGGAGGGCAAGGCTGAGAGTTCACTCACAGTTACTGTTGTTATGCATCGATTTGCGTATATTAATTGAGATTAAAAACTGTGCACTGCTAATTAAACACTGAGGGCGGGATTTTCTGGCCGCGCTCACCCCAAGGCCGGAACTTCCTGCCTGAGGTCAAAGGACCTTTGCACGGTCCACTGAATTTCCTGTCCCACCTGTCAGAATTCCTGTGAAAATCCCACCTTCAGTGTCCGTACCTGCGGGGTCGAGGAGTCGTTAAAACCCCAATATTTCTCTCAAATGTTTCCAAGGATAGCGACCACAGCAGGACAGTGACCACTCCAAACCAGGCCTTTGAGTGTGATGTGCGGGTTCTGTTTGCACTATCTCCTTGGCCAGTGACACACGCGTTGCAGGGGAAACAAGGAGCGACAGACAAAACCTGTCCAGTGGGTTACATCTTCTGGGTGGCAACGGCTGATTAGCCATTACTGGATAATGTTTGGAGTAAGTAGGAGGCAATGTTGCCACGGAGGTTCTGGACATTGTCAGGAAAACAAATAAATGTAATATTGTTCTTTTGGTGATGTTATTGTCTTATTTCTGAAATACCAGAAGACAAGCTGTTGGGGGGTTATGATTATTGTAATTTGAGTAAGAGACAGGGTGATTGCAAGAATTCAAATTCACATGAAGAAGTGGTTTTGATAATGATCCCAGAGGAAATTTAATCAGATATTTACATAAGGCAATAACAGGAGTGTTTTGGTTCAGAGGTAAATATATGTAAAAAAATATGTAAGTCAGTAAAGTTAGGGTAAGTTTACATCATTCCCGGCTTGGGTCACTGTCTGTGTGGAGTCTGTACGTTCTCTCCGTGTCTGTGTGGGTTTCCTCCGGATGCTCCAGTTTCCTCCCACAGTCTGAAAGACGCGCTGGTTAGGGTGCATTGGCCATGCTAAATTCTCCCTCAGTGTTCCCGAACAGGCGCCGGAGTGTGGCAACTAGGGGATTTTCACAGTAACTTCATTGCAGTGTTAATGTCAGCCTACTTGTGACTAATAAATAAACTTTAAACTTTGAATGTAATCAGTTCTGGGAAGAAAGCATCTCTAAGAGACTGGGGGCCTGATTTTACCATTTTCATTCTAACTGCTGAATCTGGGCACAATTCAGATCCCAGTTGGAAATCTGCTTTCAGGCGCCCCCCATACGCACTCAGCCGAAAAAAAAACGCAGGTGTGAATCGCGCTGTGGGCGGGGCTTATCGCACCCGAAACGATCGGAGCTCTGACCTGCGCAAGCGCAGTTAGAAAAAAAATTGAAAAATGTTCCCCTGTCACATCGCTCCCGAGCCGCAAAAAGCGGCTAAAGTGGCCCAGGAGAGAAAAGTGGGAGCGATGGCCCCCATAGACATCACCCCCACCCCTACAACATAACTGTCCCCCTTCTCCACCCAACCCCCCCCCCAACTACCCAGACCGATCGCGACCCCCTGCCCCCTTCCCCCCCACCGATCACCTGCAGAGTGGCAGCGGACCCCCCCCTGCGGCCCCTCCCTGCGCCCCCCCCGTCCCCCCCCCACCCACCAGAGATCCATCTAGCCTCCCCTCCCCGCCCCCCCCGCCCCCTCTACCACCAGTGAGCGATCGGGCCTCCCCCACCCCACCAGAGATACATCTGACCCGCCTCCCTCCTCCCCCCCCCAAAACCAGAGAATGATCCGGCCTCACTACCCCCCCCGCCACTCCCCCCCTCCCCCAGAGGTACATCTGACCCGCCTCCTCCTCCCTCCCCACCCCCTTACCAGAGAATTATCTGGCCTCACTCCTTCCCTTCCCCCCCCCCACCCACCTCCCCCACCCCCCCAGAGGTACATCTGACCCGCCTCCCCACCCCGCTCCCTTCCCCCCCCCCCCCCCCCCCCCCCCCCCCCCCCACCATCGATCTGAGTCAGGGAGCCGTTGGAAGCTCGGAACTCACTCTTCAGCAGCTGGAGCACCCGATTCAGACTTTTATTCAGCAGGTCCGTTACGGCGCGGTTCCGGATCGGCGAACACGGTGGTAAAGGGGGAAATGCTGATAAAGTTGGGCGGGCAGTTCATTAATTCAATTTAAATACATGCAAATACATTTAAATCACCGTTGCACCCGTTTCAGGCACCAATCGGATCACAGCCATTCCCGTTTCGGGCGTCCGTTTTCGGGCGTGACCCAATGGTAAAATCGGCCCCTGGATGAAGCAATGGAGAGATCAGAGGCAAAGAAGACTTTCAGTGAAATGCAGGAGTCTCGGTGAAGGGCTAAGACCTCTCAGAAGGCAGCTGAAATATCTGGTCAGAACTCCCAGAAACCTCAAGCCTCAGAGGACATCCCAAGAGAAAACAAAGGCACTGGGTAGTAAAATTACTGGGATTCTATCGATTTTAAAATCTATAAGCAGTTGTTCATTTCTGGATTTTAGAACCTCTCCTCATAATGTACAAAATCCAAAAAATGTTTTGCCAGCTGTTTCAAGTTGGGATTTGGGTCGCTTGGCATTTACCACCAGCCGTGCTATAATGTCTTGTTGACAATGACAAGTGAGTTCCATTGATAAAGGTAGTTCAGTTCATTCAGAGAATGGTAGGTGAGCTGGAAAAGAATCGCAGTTTGAGGAAATGCTGTCCCTTCCCCGACAGTATTTGACTCACACAGACTCTGGGAGCTGAGTCCCATCTGAGACGTTGCTGTGTTTGTTCAAAAATCACACTGCTTCGGAAAGAGTTAGAAGTTGATAAGGCAGGAGGTAAACCAGAAGGAACAATAGTCTTTAAAAAAACAGAAGTTAGAGAACCAAAGCGGGAGAAATTGGAATTATTGATTTGATTTTGATTTGATTTATTATTGTCACATGTACTAACATACAGTGAAAAGTATTGTTTCTTGCGCGCTATACAGACAAAGCATACCGTTCATAGAGAAGGAAAGGACAGGGTGCAGAATGTAGTGTTACAGTCATAGCTAGGACATAGAGAAAGATCAACTTAATATATGATAGGTCCATTCAGGAGTCTGACGGCAGCAGCAGGGAAGAAGCTGTTCTTGAGTCGGTCGGTACGTGACCTCAGACTTTTGTATCTTTTTCCCAACAGAAGCAGGTGGAAGAGAGAATGTCCGGGGTGGCGTGGGGTTCTTTGGAAGGGAGAAAGTCTACAATCAGAATACAAGATGAGAGATAATGGAGATGTTAAATTCACAGGAAGATTATCCGTTCAAGATAAAGAAATGAATGTCGTTACGTTTCAGAGACAGGTCGGCCGCATTTCGTTGGTGGAAAACCAGAAGCCGATGAAAGGAAGTTAAAGAAACCCACTGCAAAGGTTAAGATATTGTGCGCACAACAGGTTTGTTTTGTTCAGTCATTTCCTGATTTTCAAAAGGACTGTTCCTTTGAGTTTAAGTGTGTATCCGTTCTATGCACATATTTTAAAGCTGTTTAATTCTTTGTGGTCCTGTCTTGGATGTTATTTTCAGTTTGCCATTTATATTATGTGTTTATTATTGGTGGGGTTTTACTGTCTGCAAGGGACAAGGAGTTCGAAACAAACTGTCTGCCAGGAAATTAATCCCCAAGTAGAGTTAAAAGAATGACTAAAGAGGAAAAGGAGAGTTTGTTGAAGTTCCATCAATGTAAAATGCTGGGTCAGCTGAGGCAGTGATACTGTGGTTTCATCTGTAACTGTCGTGGGGACAGAGCTGGTTCAGTCCGGGTGGGATGATAATAATGAGCTGCTGAATTGATGTTTGAAATGGAACAAAGAGAAGTTTAGCATTGGAAGCACCACTGAAGCTGGAACATTGGGGCAGGAGTAGGGGCCATTCGACCATTCAAGCCTGCTCTGCCATTTCATACAATCATGGCTAATTGGACACTCCAATATCTTTAACACCCACTATCCTCATCACCTTTACCTTATTATTAATCAGAAATCTATCAATCTCTTGCTTTAAACACACTCAATGACTGATCTTCCACGGCCCTCTGAGATAGAGAATTCCAAACATCCACAACCCTCTGTGTAAATAAATTTCTCTCTCATCTTGGTCCGTAATGGCAGCCCCCTTATTTTGAAGTTGTGCTCTCTGGTTCCAGACTCCCCAAATAAGGGAAAGATCTTACCTACATCTACTCTGCTTATTCCTTTAAGTATTTTGTAGCTTTCAATGAAATCACCTCTCATTCTTCGAAACTCTAGGGAATACAGGCCTAGTTTAGAAACATAGAACATAGAAACATAGAAAAACTACAGCACAAACAGGCCCTTCGGCCCCACAAGTTGTGCTGAACATATCCCTACCTTTTAGGCCTACCTATAACCCTCCATCCTATTAAGCTCCATGTACCCATTCAGGAGTCTCTTAAAAGACCCTATTGAGTTTGCCTCCACCACCACTGACGGCAGCCGATTCCACTCGCCCACCACCCTCTGTGTGAAAAACTTCCCCCTCACATTTCCCCTGTACCTACCCCCCAGCACCTTAAACCTGTGTCCTCTCGTAGCAGCCATTTCCACCCTGGGGAAAAGCCTCTGAGAGTCCACCCGATCTATGCCTCTCAACATCTTATACACCTCTATTAGGTCTCCTCTCATCCTACGTCTCTCCAAGGAGAAAAGACCGAGCTCCCTCAGCCTATCCTCATAAGGCATGCCACTCAATCCAGGCAACATCCTTGTAAATCTCCTCAGCACCCTTTCAATCATTTCCACATCCTTTGCCCAAACTCTCTTCACAAGACATCCCCTGCACAAGTCTGGTGAACCTTCACTGTACTCCCTCTATGGCAATAATATTCTTTCTGAGGTAAATTGCGTACGGTACTCCAGGTGCTGTCTAACCAAGCTCCTATACAACTGACTTCATTACTCCTGTACTCAAATCCTCTTGTGATAAAGGCTCACATTCCATTAGTCTTGTGAATAGCTTGCTGCACTTGCAGCCTGTACGGAACATGCTTCACCGGGACCTGTGAGGGACGCGCTTCACCGGGACCTGTGAGGAACACGCTTCACCAGGACCTGTGAGGGACGCGCTTCACTGGGACCTGTGAGGGACACGCTTCACCGGGGCCTGTTTGGGACACGCTTCACCGGGACCTGTGAGGAACACGCTTCACCGGGGCCTGTGAGGATCACACTTCACCCGGGCCTGTGAGGGACACACTTCACCGGGACCTGTGAGGGACACGCTTCACCGGGACCTGTGAGGGACACGCTTCACCAGGGCCTGTGAGGGACACACTTCACCGGGACCTGTGAGGGACACGCTTCACCGGGACCTGTGAGGGACACGCTTCACTGAGACCTATGAGGAACATGCTTCACTGAAACCTGTGAGGGACACGCTTCACCAGGGCCTGTGAGGGACACACTTCACCGGGGACTGTGAGGGACACGCTTCACCGGGACCTACGAGAAACACGCTTCACCGAGACCTGTGAGGAACACGCTTCACCATGACCTGTGAGGAGCACGCTACACCGTGACCTGTGAGGAACACGCTGCACCATGAACTGTGAGGAACACGCTGCACCATGAACTGTGAGGAACACGCTTCACCAGGGCTTGTGAGGAACACGCTTCACCGGGGCCTGTGAGGACATGCTACACCGAGACCTGTGAGGAACACGCTACACCATGACCTGTGAGGAACACGCTTCACCGGGACCTGTGAGAGACACGCTTCACCGGGACCTGTGAGGAACACGCTTCATCGGGGCCTGTGAGGGACACACTTCACCGGGACCTGTGAGGAACACGCTTCACCGGGACCTGTGAGAGACACGCTTCACCGGGACCTGTGAGGAACACGCTTCACCGGGACCTGTGAGAGTCACGCTTCACCAGGACCTGTGAGGAACACGCTTCACCGGGACCTGTGAGGGACATGCTTCACCGGGAGCTGTGAGGGACCTCACAGGTCCCGGTAAAGCGTGTCCCTCACAGGTCCCAGTAAAACGTGTCCCTCACAGGTCCCGGTAAAGCGTGTCCCTCACAGGTCCCGGTAAAGCGTGTTCCTCACAGGTCCCGGTGAAGCGTGTCCCACGCAGGTCTCGGTAAAGCGTGTCCCTCACGGGTCCCGGTAAAGCGTGTCCCTCGCGGGTCCTGGTAAAGCGTGTCCCTCACGGGTCCCGGTAAAGCGTGTCCCTCACAGGTCCTGGTAAAGCGTGTCCCTCACGGGTCCCGGTAAAGCGTGTCCCTCGCGGGTCCCGGTAAAGCGTGTCCCTCGCGGGTCCCGGTAAAGCGTGTCCCTCACGGGTCCCGGTAAAGCGTGTCCCTCACGGGTCCCGGTAAAGCGTGTCCCTCACAGGTCCTGGTAAAGCGTGTCCCTCACAGGTCCTGGTAAAGCGTGTCCCTCACGGGTCCCGGTAAAGCGTGTCCCTCGCGGGTCCCGGTAAAGCGTGTCCCACGCAGGGCTCGGTAAAGCGTGCTCTCCGCTGCCTAAATTTGACTGAAGGCCTCCAACTCCCTGCTCTCTTATGTCACTAACCGGGTGAAACCTGTCCCTCACATGTCCGGATCTCTCCGCTGCCCAAAGGTCATGCCAAGGAATTGGCCAGGAGATGAGAAATGATAGGATAATGGAGCAGCTTCTCAGGGTAACACCACCTCTATCACACTGAGATACTTTGCTCAAATAATCTGCAAATCACCAGAGTGAATTCAAAACTGGGCTCTATCTGTTGCATCAGATGTGGTGGAAGCAGCTAAAGAAGCACATCCTGCCGAAGAGGCTATACACAGATAATAAATAACTAACACACCTCCGCTCCAAACACAGCCACCACTGAGTGGGAGCATGAGTTGGGACAGGTGCAGCCAGGTAGACACACTATCATAACTGGGTATGGTACAGTGAGCACAACTGTGCTTCACAAGTCAGGGTGAATAAAGCAGTTCCTGGAGGTACTGTGTCCTCACAGCTATGGGGGAGGGCTCAGAAAGAGGGCCATACATGAGGATACACCATTCATCTTCTTGCTTGTCCAATTAATACTATCACCACGGAATGCCCCATAATAAAGGTGTCCTGAATGTTTAGGATAGATATTCACATGCATAGTCCCCACTGGTCAGTGGCATTTTCATTCTGTTTATGAAGGCTATGGACTCGAGGCCAGTGAAGCTATGTACATGTCATCAATAATGCTTTGCATTCTGCCAAAGCCTCAGCAATGACAAATGTGTCCTGCTTTCGCAGGTTTAGTTTTCAGGGGGCAGTAACTGAGGGAGTGAATCCAGGCAACAATGTCCCTGTGCTATTTTGCATTCATTTTGACACCATAAAGATTCCAGCCACACAGGATGATGGAGCACACTTGCAGGAATATTTATTTTACTCTGTATTGGTAGCAGTATCACTGCTTCAGAGAAGAGCGGTACGTGCAGGCCAGAGTGAAACATTCGGAACATCAAAGTACACTTGCTCTCACAAAGCCTTCCCTTCAGTGAATGGTGTGTACAAAAAAAGGAACTGGCTTATTTTGAATAGCGAGGATTTTTTTGTACAGATGAAACGTGGGAAGGATGGCTGTGTGCAGAAATAAACTTTGTTGTGAGAGCGGAGTGTGCAAAATTGATGGCTCAGCAATCACTCGGGCAGCATGGTGGCACAGTGGTTAGCCCTGCGGCCTCACAGCGTCAGGGACCCGGGGACAGTGACACAGTGGTTAGCACTGCGGCCTCACAGCGTCAGGGACCCGGGGACAGTGGCACAGTGGTTAGCACTGCAGCCTCACAGCTCCAGGGACCCAGGTTCGATTCCTGGCTTGGGTCACTGTCTGTGCGGAGTCTGCACGTTCTCCCTGTGTCTGCGTGGGTTTCCTCCGGGTGCTCCGGTTTCCTCCCACAGTCCAAAAGACCTGCTGGTTAGGTGGATTGGCCGTGCTAAATTCTCCCTCAGTGTACCCGAACAGGCACAGGAGTGTGGCGACTTGGGGATTTTCACAGTAACTTCAGTTCAGTGTTAATGTAAGCCTACTTGCGACTAATAAATAAACTTTACTTTAGATTGATAAAAGGACAAACTGTTAAAAACAATAATATTACTTTAATTAAAACTGTAATTTAAACTGACAAGGAGCATCAATAGTTTAAATGAAATACAGACTGCTGTTTGCTGTCGACAGGTGTACAGAAATGAACTGACCTTTACCAATATGCATAGCAAAAGCCAAAAAGCAAGGATCACTGTTCTATGACAAAAAACACCATTTTCAAAACCATGGAATGTTTAGCAAGAGCTCTGGGGGTCATAAAAGTGGATTCAAGCCAATAAACATCCATACTTCAAAGCTGCATTTTGCTTTGATGAAAATTTCAAACTTGGGTAAAACTTCATTTTCCAATAAATCTGATAAGAAATGGACACAAAGAACCACAAAGAGGGGGCTGTGAGCTATAAGCCATGGACATAAAAAATAGGCATCACTGAACATGTTTAAGGAATGCTAAATCATCTGGCTTCAGTGGTGCAGAGAGTGAGTTGAAAGCAGCAAGACATTGGCACAAGTTGTTTTATTCATTTGTGGGACATGGGCGTCGCTGGCTGGGCCAGCATTTATTGCCCATCCCTAGTTGCCCCTGGAGGGCAGTTGAGAGTCAACCACATTGCTGTGGCTCTGGAGTCACATGTAGGCCAGACCAGGTAAGGACGGCAGATTTCTTTCCTAAAGGACATGAGTGAACCAGATGGGTTTTTCCGACAATCGACAATGGTTTCATGGTCATCAGTAGATTCTTAATTCCAGTTTTATTTTCTTGAATTCAAATTCCACCACCTGCCACAGCGGGATTTGAACCCAGGTTGCTAAAGTTAGCTGAATTTCCAAAGCCACAGCAATGTGGGTGACTCTCAACTGCCCTCTGAAATGGAGGGCAGTTAGGGACAAGCAATAAGTGCGAACCTAACCAGCAATGTCCACATCCCATATAAGTAACTTTTTAAAAATAGGTTTTTAAAAACAGGAGCAGGCTGAGGGTAAGGGAGCTTGTTTGTGCATTTTATTTATTTATTTTTCAGTTAAATTAGTGAAAAAAATCGGAGGTTTTTTTTCAAAACAGGAAGTAGGCCCAGCAGCAGCCTGGGAAGGTTTTGGAGGCTTTAAAAGTAGGCCGCAACTTTGAGCGGGCAGCGTTGTTAGCGGGCAGCAGAGTGAGCAGGGGGCAGAGTGAGAGCTGAAGGGCTTTGGCTCAAAACGGGCTTCGGCAAGAACAGGCAGAGGCGAGAGTAGGTTTTTTCTTTCAAAAAAAATGCCAGGCAAGATGTTGGAATGCTCCTCTTGCAGGATGTGGGAGATCAGGGAGACCTCCGATATCCCTGATGACAGCACCTGCAAAAGATGCATCCAGCTGCAGCTGCTAGCAAAGCGTGTTAGGGAACTGGAGAAGGAGCTTGATGACCTCCATCTAATTCGGGAGAATGAGGAGTTTATAGACAGTAGCTTTAGGGAGATAGTTACACCTAAGCAGCAGAGCACAGGAAATTGGGTTACTGTAAGGAGAGGAAATGGCAGTGTGAAAGGACAGGCAGAGCAGGGTTCCCCTGTGGCCATACCCCTCCACAACAGGTATACTGAATTGGATACTGTTGTGGGAGATGCTTTACCTGGGACAAGCTGCGACAGCCGGAACTCTGATACTGCGTCTAGTTCTACAGCGCAAAAGGGTGGGATGAAGAAGAGGAGAGCAGTAGTGATAGGGGACTCAACGGTCAGAGGTACGGACAGGAGGTTCTGTGGTCGGGACAGAGACTCCCGCATGGTTTGTTGCCTCCCAGGTGCCAAGGTCAGCGATGTCTCTGATCGCGTGCACAGCATTCTAAAGTGGGAAGGTGATCAGCCAGATGTCATGGTACACATCGGTACCAATGACGTGGGAAGGAAGAGTGAGGAGGTCCTAAAGAGTGAGTACAAAGAGCTTGGAAGGAAGTTAAAAAGCAGGACCCCGAGGGTAGTAATCTCAGGATTGCTACCTGAGCCACATGCCAGTGAGGGCAGGAGTAGGATGCTTGGGCGGATGAACACGTGGCTGAGGAACTGGTGCAGGGGGCAGGGTTTCCAATTCTTGGATCATTGGGACCTCTTCTGGGGCAGGTGGGACCTGTACAAGAGAGATGGGTTACACCTAAACTACAAGGGGACCAATATACTTGCAGGGAGGTTTGCTACTGTTATTGGAGAGCGTTTAAACTAGATTTGCAGGGGGATGGGAACCAGAGTGCCAGAGCAGATAGTGGAGCAGGGGTAAAAAGACAGGTTCGTTCAAGCAAAATCACAAATGGAAGGGTAGAGTGTGGTGGAAATAATATTTTGAGGTGTGTCTATTTCAATGCCGGGAGTATTGTGGGGAAGGCAGATGAGCTGAAGGCGTGGATAGACACATGGAAATATGACATTATAGCCATTAGTGAAACTTGGCTACAGGAGGGGCAGGACTGGCAGCTCAATGTTCCAGGGTTCCAATGTTTCAGGCGGGATAGAGGCAGAGGGATAAAAGGTGGGGGGGTGGCATTGTTGGTCAGGGAAAATGTTACAGCGGTACTCAGGCAGGATAGATTAGGGAGCTTGTCTACAGAGGCCCTATGGGTGGAGCTGAGAAACAAGAAAGGTATGACCACATTAATGGGGTTGTATTATAGACCACCCAATAGTCAGCGAGAATTGGAGGAGCAAATCAGCGGAGAGATCGCTGACAACTGCAAGAAACACAAAGTTGTGATAGTAGGGGATTTTAATTTTCCACATGTAGATTGGGACTCGCATACTGTTAAAAGTTTAGATGGGGTAGGGTTTGTAAAATGTGTTCAGGAGAATTTTCTACATCAGTAAATGGAGGTGCCAACTAGAGAGGATGCGATATTGGATCTCCTATTGGGAAATGAGTTAGGGCAGGTGATGGATGTGAGTGTGAGGGAACACTTTGGATCCAGTGATCATAATGCCATTAGTTTCAACCTGATCGTGGATAAGGATAGATCTGGTCCTCGGGTTGAAGTTCTGAACTGGAAAAAGGCCAAATTTGATGAAATGAGAAGGGATCTGGGAAGTGTGGATTGGCACAGGCTGTTCTCTGGTAAGGATGTAAATGGAAAGTGGGAGGCCTTCAAAGGAGAAATTTTGAGAGTGCAGAGTTTGTATGTTCCTGTCAGGATTAAAGGCAAAGTAAATCGGAATAAGGAACCTTGGTTCTCGAGGGAGATTGTAACACTGATTAAGAGGAAGAGAGAGTTGTATGAAATGTACAGGCAGCAAGGAACACATCAGATGCTCGAGGAGTATAAAAAGTGCAAGAAGCTACTTAAGAGGGAAATCAGGAGGGTTAAAAGAAGACATGAGGTTGCTTTGGCAGACAGAGTGAAGGAAAATCCAAAGAGCTTCTATAGGTATGTTAGGAGCAAAAGGATAGTGAGAGATAAAATTGGTCCTCTTGAAGACCAGAGTGGTAGACTGTGTATAGAACCAAAAGAGATGGGGGAGATACTAAATGGTTTTTTTGCATCCGTATTTACTGAGGAAACGGGCATGGAGTCTACGGAAATAGGGCAAACAGATAGGGAGGTCATGGAACCTTTACAGATTAAAGGGGAGGAGGTGCTCGCTGTCTTGAGGCAAATTAGAGTGGATAAATCCCCAGGACCGGACAGGGTATTCCCACAGACCTTGAGGGAAGCTAATGTTGAACTTTCAGGGGCCCTGGCAGACATATTTAAAATGTCAGTATTCACGGGGGAGGTGCCGGATGATTGGAGGGTGGCTCATGTTGTTCCGTTGTTTAAAAAGGGTTCCAAAAGAAATCCGGGAAATGATAGGCCAGTAAGTTTGACGTCGGTGGTGGGCAAGTTATTGGAAGGTGTGATAAGGGATAGAATCTACAAATATTTGGATAGACAGGGACTTATTAGGGAGAGTCAACATGGCTTTGTGCGTGGTCGGTCATGTTTGACCAATCTATTAGAGTTTTTCGAGGAGGTTACCAGGAAAGTGGATGAAGGGAAGGCGGTGGATGTTGTCTACCTGGATTTCAGCAAGGCCTTTGACAAGATCCCTCATGGGAGGTTAGTTAGGAAGGTTCAGTCGCTAGGTATACATGGGGAGGTAGTAAATTGGATTAGACACTGGCTCAATGGAAGAAGCCAGAGAGTGGTTGTGGAGGATTGCTTCTCTGAGTGGAGGCCTGTGACTAGTGGTGTACTGCAGGGATCGGTGTTGGGTCCATTATTGTTTGTCATCTATATCAATGATCTGGATGATAATGTGGTAAATTGGATCAGCAAGTTTGCTGATGATACAACGATTGGAGTTGTAGTGGACAGTGAGGAAGGTTTTCAAAGCTTGCAGAGGGATTTGGACCAACTAGAAAAATGGGCTGAAAAATGGCAAATGGAATTTAATGCAGACGAGTGTGAGATATTGCACTTTGGAACCAAAGAAGGACAAACCAAAGGGTAAATGGTAGGACTCTGAAGAGTGCAGTTGAACAGAGGGATCTGGGAATACAGGTACAGAATTCCCTAAAAGTGACGTCACAGGTGGATAGGGTCGTAAAGAGTGCCTTTGGTACATTGGCCTTTGTAAATCGGAGTATCGAGTATAAAAGTTGGAGTGTTATGGTAAGGTTGTATAAGGCATTGGTGAGGCCAAATTTGGAGTATTGTGTACAGTTTTGGTCACCTAGTTACAGGAAGGATGTAAATAAGATTGAAAGAGTGCAGAGAAGGTTCACAAGGATGTTGCCAGGACTTGAGAAGCTGAGTTACAGAGAGAGATTGAATAGGTTGGGACTTTATTCCCTGGAGCGTAGAAGATTGAGGGGAGATTTGATAGAGGTGTATAAGATTTTGATGGGTATAGATAGAGTGAATGCAAGCAGGCTTTTTCCGCTGAGGCTAGGGGAGAAAAAAAACAGAGGGCATGGGTTAAGGGTGAGAGGAGAAAAGTTTAAAGGGAATATTAGGGGGGGCTTCTTCACGCAGAGAGTGGTGGGAGTGTGGAATGAGCTGCCGGATAAAGTGGTAAATGCGGGGTCACTTTTAACATTTAAGAAAAACTCGGACGGGTTCATGGATGAGAGGGGTGTGGAGGGATATGGTCCAAGTGCAGGTCAGTGGGACTAGGCAAAAAATGGTTCGGCACAGACAAGAAGGGCCAAAAGGCCTGTTTCTGAGCTGTAATTTTCTATGGTTCTATGGTTCTCGGTGGTTAAGTGCACTTTTTAATTTGAATAATTATAAGGTATTGCATAATGGAACTTAAAACCAGTACATCATGAAGGCGTAGCTGTTAACAAAGATAGGATTGGTCGATTGCAAAAAAGTGATTACTGAGACAGAAAATGAGATTGTCACAGATAGCTCCGGTTAATGAGAAGCAACGATTGCATGATGAACCCTTTGTAATTTTCACCCAGGTTATAATTTCTATGATTCACGATTTCCAAATAATGTGAACCCATTGCTAGCAATGTTAATCAATCAAATGCATCTTGACGGAATTTGATTAAAGAAACACACACACGTTGCTTTAGCTTCTAAATAGATGATTCAAGAAGCTGTAGTTGGACGACCGTGTATAAATTTAGCCACCTGAACTTACCAAGGCCCTTGATAGATTGTCGAGGCACGGGTAAGAACAACAAAGGTACTTTCAGGACTTTCGGCTCTGATCAGAAGAAAGACTAAGGAAGGATATGAAGTAGTCATAAAACTTGCAAGCCAATCTACCTTGGCGCTGCCCAAAGTACTGACGGAATATGGCATCGGATTTTCAATCACTCGTGGGGTGAGGACAGGTTTGGGCAATCTTTGAAAATATCCCTGGCAGGACAGACAATCCTTCCATGCATCCTGAACTTCTGTGACATAACAAAGAAGAAATGCAGGGAAGAGTTAAATGTAAAAAGCACTGGTTAACATTGGCGTAAAATGATTGAAACAGAACAGAAAATGCAAGATAAATTAGAACACAAAACCCATTAGAAAAGTCTCATACATGGAACTAATTTTACACTTCAGTCAGACATTCCTTTTCGATTCATCTGTTTCTACTTGTGGAACAAAACAAATGTTTTAACAGAAATTCCTGCTGTTCCAAGATTGAAAAATAAGCAAGATAAACGGTGCAAAATGTGTAGTCAGTATAGAAGTGACACCATTGTCCTCAAAGAAAGTGTTTACAAATATAGAGCAATCTCGATTTGATTTGATTTATTATTGTCACATGTATTCGTATACAGTGAAAAGTATTGTTTCTTGAGTGCTATACAGACAAAGCAAACTGTTCAAAGGAAAGGAGAGAGCACAGAATGTAGTGTTACAGTCATAGCTAGTGTGTAGAGAAAGATCAACTTAATGCAAGGTAGGTCCATTCAAAAGTCTGACAGCAGCAGGGAAGAAGCTGTTCTTGAGTCGGTTGGTACGTGACCTCAGACTTTTGTATCTTTTTCCTGAAGGAAGAAGGTGGAAGAGAGAATGTCCGGGGTGCGTGGGGTCCTTGATTATGCCGGTTACTTTTCCGAGGCAGCGGGAAGTGTAGACAGAGTCAATGGATGGGAGGCTGGTATGCGTGATGGACTGGACTACATTCACAACCCTTTGTAGTTTGGCTTTTGCTTTTCCTGATGATGTCATTTTGGCTTCAGTTCGGTCTATAACATCCAGCAACAGTGATGACACCAAGCTGGCTAAGCAATCAAACACTCGGGGTTCTCGGGAACAACATGTCAAAGTGTACAGATTGACTTCACTTTTCAGCCATTTTTGCAGAGAACGAATTAAAAATTGAAACAAAAACATGGGATAAATTCCAAGCAAAATGCAAATATATTTTTATTATTTTAAATATCTATGACAATAGCAGACATACCACATACATTAAATTAGATTTTCAGGCAAGGGAAATGGTTCAGTAGTAACTATAACTTATGTTATGATCCAGTGAGAGATTGTTAACATCTAAAGAGAAATCGGGCTGGGATTCTCCCAACGGGTAGGAAAATGGGAGATTTCCCGCCCGTTTTTTGGGCGTGCTTCCCAGAATGAATCTCCAACACTCTGTGCATCTCAGAGTGCCTCAGAGTGAAAATACAGGGTAGGGCCTCATCCTGCCCGGGAGGCCAACAACATAGCGCTGAGTGGGCCACTGCACATGCTGGTCTGTTAGTGCAGAGACCGGCGCTTCTGCACTGCTCCCCCCCCACCCCCCCTTCCCCCGGCCATCCCCGACTTCCAGATCGATGGCCTCCGATCACTGGCCTTCCCCGATTTCTTCCCCAGAATCCCTCGATCATCAGCCTTCAAAACCCCTCCTCCTCAATTGCTGGCCTTCTTGATGCCCCAATCTCTCCCCCAGGGCCAGCCTCGATTTACCCCCCCCCCCCAAACCCCCACCAATGGCCTGACCTGGCCCTCCCTCCCCCCCCTCCCGAAGGCCAGCCCTGACCCCCCACCATTGCCAGCCCAATGGCACCACCCCCCACACCACACCCCTCCCCACTCCATGATCAGCCTCGATTACCCCTTCACTCTCTCTCGTGCTGATCCCATTTGCAGAGTGGCAGCAGGTCTTAACCCCCGCCACTGATCGTAACCTCCAATAGGCCCTACCTCCAGAATGCCCCACTCCCTCTGGTCCTGCCCCTCGATACTGCCCAGTGCCTGTTGGGCAGTGCCAGTGTGCTCCTGAGAGAATCCCACCCCTGAACATTTTGTTTTAACAAATAGAACTAAACATTCACATTGTTGAACAAAAGCAAACTTTATTGTAAATAAATAACTTAAAACAAGCACTATTAACTTAATAAAATGGGTTAAAGCTTTGCACTTAGTTATTCTTACTTCCTCCAAGAATTCTCTTATAGTTTATGATACATGAAGAGTTATTTCTTTGTGTCAGGGCACCCTACAGTGTGCCACAGTCCTCTGGAAACCACATGAATTTTCTTCAGTTCCAGCTATTCTCAAAGGTAAGACTTCTATTTACAACATCTTAACTGGAACTACCTCAGTCCTTTGTTTTGGTTGCCTCCCAATAGCTTCCATGCTAATCTGATGATTGCATTCTTTTGGCGCAAGAATCTATGGGGACCACTGTAGATTTTCTCCACTAGCTTCAAGCCCTTACAGCGATGTTTCCTTCACAAAATCTTAACTCAGATTAAGCCCCACCCTAATTCCAGGTGACAACTGATGAAATTGGCCTTTTCCCACTTTACACTGGAGGACAACTAATGTTATTTGCTTTGGTTGTCTCCTCTTAGTGAGCTGCAAATTCTCTTCACCTGGTCCAAGCTGCAAGCGACACACTCAGCAAACACCCCGATAAACTGAAACCAGGGAATCTCCCTTGGTGCAATCCATCTCGAGGACAATGTAGCATGTTCTGGGTTGCCCTCAAACCAACAGTTAGATTTTAAGTATCAGTCAGTTAAAATTCCTTCTTTGATCTAAAGACAAAAATAATCCCACAGATACGATAGTGAGTTTTAAGGGGCATCTGGACAAATACATGAATAGGATGGGAATAGAGGGATAAGGTCCCTGGAAGGGTAGGGGTTTTAGTTCAGTCGGGCAGCATGGTCGGTGCAGGCTTGGAGGGCCGAAGGGCCTGTTCTTGTGCTGTAATTTTCTTTGTTCTTTGGATTTTACACTCTTTCAGGATTTACTGAATGCTTTTAAGCTAAGCTAACACCGATTTACAAAACAGAATCTTCTCTCTGCATTGCCCTTTACTGCAAGGATCCAAAGATGTGTGGGTTAGGCGGATTGGCCATGCTAAATTGCCCCTTAGTGTCAGGGGGACTAGTTAGGGTAGATGCATGGGGTTATGGGGATAGGGCCTGGGTGGGATTGTGGTCGGTGCAGACTCGATGGGCCAAATGGCCTCCTTCTGCACTGTAGAGATTCTATGATTTTATGATTGCAAACATCATGGGCGGGATTTTCTTGCCACGCTCACCCCAAAACTGGAAATTTCCATCCGAGGTCAGCGGCCCTTTCCACGGTCCGCTCCGATTCCCGTGGCGAGCAGAATGGGAAAATTACCTCCAATGTCTCCAGTTCTTTCTTCAGGAAGCCCACCTGCTGTTTTATAATCTTGCCTTTTCAGCTGACTTTTTTAATGTCAAATGTAATGAACTCCGTGCTTGTTTGATTGTATTTGACCCCCATTTTCTACAATTAAAACTTTAATTCCCAAACTAAAAGTTATATCCTAAAACAAATGAAACATGAGTTAGATACTTGCAACTCTTAGTGGCACCATTAAAAACCCTGCGACACCTCATTCCAGAGATGTAACTTTTTCAGGGCTCTTACAGAGAGACTGATCACATAAAAAGTGGAAGTTCACATTAAATCAAATGATTCCCATCTGTGAGGACCATGGGGAATTACTGACAGCAATTTCTGAATTTCCAGATTTCAATGCAATGTGTGGAGGATACGGTATGGGGGGGCACGGTAGCACAGTGGTTAGCACTGCTGCTTCACAGCTCCAGGGACCTGGGTTCGATTCCCGGCTCGGGTCACTGTCTATGTGGAGTTTGCACATTCTCCTCGTGTCTGCGTGGGTTTCCTCCGGGTGCTCCGGTTTCCTCCCACAGTCCAAAGATGTGCAGGTTAGGTTGATTGGCCAGGTTAAAAATTGCCCCTTAGCATCCTGAGATGCGTAGGTTAGAGGGATTAGCGGGTAAATATGTGGGGGTAGGGCCTGGGTGGGATTGTGGTCGGTGCAGACTCGATGGGCCGAATGGCCTCCTTCTGCACTGTAGGGTTTCTATGAAATTCTATGATACCAGATGCTGCTGTCAGTTACACAGGGTAATTGCAGAGAATCATAGAATCCCTACTGTGCAAAAGGAAGCCATTCGGTCTATTGAGTCTGCACCAACAACAATCTCATCCATGCCCCATCCCCATAACCCCACGTATTTACCCCACTAGTCCTCCTGATACTAAGGGACAATTTAGCATGACCAATCCACCTAACCTGTACATCTTTGGACTGTAGGATGACACAGTGAGGAGTCTAACAACACCAGGTTAAAGTCCAACAGGTTTATTTGGTAGCAAATGCCACTAGCTTTCGGAGCGCTGCTCCTTCGTCAGTGGGAGATCTTCCACTCACCTGACGAAGGAGCAGCGCTCCGAAAGCTAGTGGCGTTGGCTACCAAGTAAACCTGTTGGACTTTAACCTGGTGTTGTTGGACTCCTTAATGTGTTTACTCCAGTCCAACGCCAGCATCTCCACATCATGACTGGAGGATGACACCAGAGCAGAATATACAGACTTGGAAGAACGTGCAAACTCCACACAGTGACCCGAGGCTGGAATTGAACCCAGGTCCCTGGCGTTGTGAGGCAGCAATGCTAACCACTGTGCCACCGGGCCACCCTTATCAGAATGCTGACAGTTTTGACATTATAAATTAAAATCTGGGGCGTTGTATTTTCTGATTTTTATACAATAAATTTTGGAGGAGAATGTAATAGTCTTCCATTGGCGATCTTGCCAGCAGGGGAAGTTGTGGAGGGCCGGGGAGGGGGGGAGGGGGGGGGATAAAATTTCCTGGATGTCCTTCCCACCTCCCTCTGCCGTCCAGACGTCTGTGAGCAATTAAGGACATTATGGACCATTTCATACTCAACCTTCTATTCAGGGTATATGATGTGACTCATGCCAGGCCTCCCACAGTTTGCACCTGTTGAGCAGAACCTGCCAGAGGGGTTCGGGTGAGTCCTTCATTCAAGGGGCAGAGGGTCATGCCTGGGCACTGCCCTGACATTGGGTGTGCAGTGTCCCTTAGCACAACTGGGGCAATGCCCAAGCAGTGCCAGGGGGCAATATCAGGGTGGTGTGTCATGAGGGATCTGTATGGTGGGGGGCGTTACATGATGGGGTTGTTCTTTTTGGGGGAGAAGGGCTGATGTTCTGGGGAGGGGGTGTTCCAGGGCAGGTTGTCATGTGAGGTGTTGGATGTTTGTGGGGAGGGAGGGGGGATGTGCAGGGATGTTCTGTGAGGGCAGCTTTTCTGTGGTGTGGGCTGTTGTGAGGAACCATATTCCATGGGGAGGAGGCTTTGGGAAGGGAGTGGTGTTCAGGCTGAGAGGAGGGGGGGAGTTGCTGTTCTGGGGGTGGATGGTGTTCCATCAGGGGTTGCGGGATGTAGCATGGGGCAGGGGGCGATTCCACAGTGGGGAAGTGGGAGGTGTTCCACAGGATTGTGGGGGGATAGGTCAGTGCGGGGAAGTATTCTGTTTTTAATGTTATGTATCGTAGCGCCATGAACTTTAAACCTAAGCCGCTGGTAGGGCGGGATTTTCTGGTGCTACATTGTGGGGCCCACCCCTTGCCTTGGCTATCAGCCGAGCGATATGGCTGAGAAAGACACCATTTTTCCCATCTACTGCACTTCTCTGCCGAAAAGTGGGAAAATTCCACCCTGGCACTCAGACTCTGGGGGCTGCTCGTAGTCCCAGCAGCAACCACGACCACTTTTGACACTCAACTGCCAGCCAATCAGATCTCTGGCAGCTCTCTGAGATGGGACTTCCTCCTGATGAGGGGCAGAACTTGCACCGCCAGAGCATCATGTGGCTGTGGAGTGGCTGGGATTGGTGGGGATGAACTTGCCGCTGACTCTACTGGTGGCAAGACAGAAAACATCACCATCCAAAAACTCCTGGCCACGGACTTTCCTTCCTTCTTGTGTTCTCAGGCTTTTGAAACACAAGCTTCATGCTACCAATCAATACATCAGATATATCTCCTCTCTATTCATTTCCAGTTTCTCATAAAGTTAGGAAACATTCCATCAGAAGGTCAGAAGTGGGAATGTTCGCTGGTGATTTTACAATGTTCACTATCAGACATGAATTCTTGGATAATAAAGTTGTTCCTTTCCATAGGCAGCAAGACGTTGGCAACATTCAGGCTTGGGTGATAAGTGGCCAGTAACATTATCATTTTGAATGACAATGGCAGTCAATGCCTGGAAACACCACCACTTGCAAGTTCCCCTCTAAAGTCACACATAATCCTGACTTGCAACTGTATCGCCATTCCTTCACTATCGCTGGGTTAAAATCCTGGAATTCTCTCTGTAGCAACCTACATCACCTGGACTGCAGCAATTCAAGAAAGCAGTTCACCACCACCTCCCAAAGGCAGTTAGGGATGGGCAATACATTCTGGCCTAACCAGTGACGATGCCCACATCCCATGAAAGAATTTTAAAACTTGGGTTCAGCACATTAGTTTCCAATTTCTACTGACAATCAAAAAATTGGCATTATCCCAATAGTCAACAGTGAAATGAAGAGTATTGCCTTCCAGTCAATTTAACTTTGTACATTATTCTAAACGGATTCCTTTCAAGTGTAAACTGTTCAACAACCCATTTCTTCCAAATGGAGTTTTCAATTCTGTTTCAGATTGTGTTGTATTGATGAAACTCGAATTGGACATAAAATTTTATGGCATAAGCGATCTGTTAATAACAAACCATCAAAAATTAAGTAGGTTAGTTTATGACCTAATCAAGAACCTTTAACAACATGCATTTGGCAATGATAATCCTCTCGATAAAATGATCTATTATTCATAGTTAAAGATGGAACATAGCTGTATAATAGAGGACCTGCACTAAATTCAGTGACCATGCCGATACCTCTGATAATAGCATTTCTCTCTGATCCATATTGAGCTCAGTGAAGTTTCTGGTACCAGTGCCTGAGAAGTTGCTCCGTTCCCCACAACTATAAAAGACCAGCGAAGTAGGATACATATGGGCCGCAATCTTACCTGCCATTCACGCCGCGCTCCCACTGCAGCGAAGTCGGAGCATTTGGTGGCCAGCCAAATCGCTGTTCACTGCGATGTGTGGGTTCGGTGGATTGGCCATGCTAAATTGCCCCTTAGTGTGGGGGACCAGGTCGGGTAAATGCTTGGTATTATGGGGATAGGGCCCTGGGTGGGATAGTGGCTGGTGCAAACTCGATGGGCCGAATGGCCTCCTTCTGCACTGTAGGGATTCTATGATTCTATAAAGGTTCTGCTTCACATGTAACCTGGACGTCATTAAAATTCAAAATTAGCTAAAATTTCAAAATGAGGTACAGTTTTTACAGATACATGATAAAAGTAACTAACTAGCCAACACATGAATGAGTAACAAATCATTGTGTAAGTTGCTTAAATAAACTACAGACACAGGAAATAATGTTGGATCAATTGTACAAATTCATATACAGCAGTTTATTGCTTTGTTCATTTATTTATCATTTATTTATTCTGAATTAGTCACAAAGAAAAAACAGAGAGAAAAATAAACAATCTTAAAGAATATATTTTAGAAATAAAGGACATAAAATTGAACAAAGAACATATTTCAGTATGAATCTGGTTAAAAATGAAAGCTGTGCTTTAATTACCTCGACCACTAAGAGTGACAGAGAAAGGCCGGAATTTTACCATTCCGTCCGCCACGGGAATCGGAGCGGACGAGGGGCGGACCATGGAAAGGTCTGTTGACCTCGGGCGGGATTTTACGGTTTCAGAACGAGCAACGCTGTAAAATCCCACCCACAATATTTTCTCCCCTGTTAGTCTGTTTGCCTGTATACAATATATCTCAAAAACTAATGGCTGTATTTCAATAAAACATTATACACAGATAACATAAAGCCGAGGGAAGAATTTATTTATTTTTGGTGAAATATGGATCTGAACCTGGAATTTTTACAAGGATTGACCAGTTAACATTGGAAGATAGGGAGAATACACTTTATTTTTTTTATTCATTCCTGGGGTATGGGCGTCGCTGGCTGGCCAGCATTTATTGCCCATCCATGGTTGCCCGAAGGCAGTTGAGACTCAAGCGCATTGCTGTGGCTCTGGAGTCACATGTAGGCCAGACCGGGTAAGGACGGCAGATTTCCTTTCCGAAAGGACATTAGTGAACCAGATGGGTTTTTCCGACAATGATTTCATGGTCATCAGTACATTCTTAATTCCACATATTTTTTATTGAATTCAAATTGCACCATCTGCCGATGCGGGATTCGAACCCGGGTCCCCAGAACATCAGCTGAGTTTCTGGATTAATAGCCTCGCGATAATATCACTCAGCAATTGCCTCTCATTTTAAAATTTTAAAACATTTTAAAATGTTCCGGATTTAGAATGTCGTGGATCGTCTCAGCTGCTGCCTCAGAATTTGTCACAGCTGTCAAAATATGGGGTTTTCAGAGGAGACTGTTGGATGTTGATTGGCCTGAAGCCTTCTCAATGAGATTGGAAACTCTTTTTTCAGCTGTGTAGTTACAGAACATCAACCAAGCAGGGGAAACGACTCAAAGAAGACTGGAGGAATTGTCGGAGGTAAAGTTGGCAAAGGTATGTGCTCTACTGAGTGCCCTTTTCACGTGTTCAATGTATTTCTAGTTGCCAATCACAAAGCTGATGTCAAAATTTTGCTCGAGTAAGTGAGTCTAGTGCAATTTGCACATCATTATGAATAGAGCATTTGTTACAAACTAAATTGATTATAGTATGGTCTTAATGAAATCCTGGAACAATTTTCAATGGATACCTTTGGCTGAGCGAAATCTATGACTACCATAATGAAAGTGTGTCCCGCATTAGTTAAATTACAGACAATCAGTGACCACAATTCTTGCTGAAAGGTGAGGCTAAGGGCATGGAGAGCAAGTAAATAAAGAATCCAATTAGATGGTATCTAATTTCCCTTGCAGAAATTACCAATGATTTTGGGCAAGATTCTTTAGCCTCCCCGAGTGTTTTTCTCGGCGATGAGAGACAGTATACCATTCGCTGGCAGTGAGATCTTCTGGATCCACTGCTGTCAATGGAAGTTCCCATTGAAGCCACCCCCACATCCCTTGGAAACCCACAGCAGGGATTGTGAAGCCAGTGAGACCAGAGAATCCCACCACTGTGAGCGGCCAAAGAAATTCCGGCCTTTGTTTTTGCTACATATCAAAACATATTGGCCGGAATTCTCCCATTCCGCCCGCCATTGGAATTTTAGCGGGCAGTTTGCGGACAATGTGAAACCCCATTGACATTCAGGTGGGAATTTCCAGCTTTTAGACCAGCGCGGCTGGAGAATTCTGCCCACTGGGTGGGATTTTCCAGCCGCACTCGCCCCAAAACTGGAAAATCCCACCCGAGGTCAACGGGCCTTTGCATGGTCTGCCCCTCCGCACCGCCCCCCCCACCCCCATCTGCTGTGGTTCCAGTGATGGGCGGGATGAGAAGTCTCCCCCCATTATATCATCAGACAATTAGAAGAACCATCACTGTCCAACTTCAGCTGTACATTTTCCACTAAAAGGCTTCAATAAATTTGAAAGATTAATGACCGCATTCTCCAGAGAATAGTCTGTAAAGAGCGGAAACATGAATGGTCTAGTCAATAAATGTGAAATGAGTATGTTCCAGTAATCAATGATGCAGCGAAACAGAATATCTCCGATGTATTGTTGTCCTATGTACTTTGTGGATGAAGTCCCTTTTTCAATATGCACATGCAGAAAATTACTATAATTCACCATATAAAAGTCCTAATTTTCCTTATATTTTGCAGTGCAGTATCTAGTGTAATTAGAATAGGGCTATGTGATAGAATTCTATTGCAACTTTCCTTGATGAGATAGTTGCCCATTGCTTTATATTAAAAATCTGAAAGTTTTGCCCTCAGAATTATAATCAAATGCTGCCATTGTTTTCAGTGAAATGACCATCCAAACTATACATGTTTAGATTGTCTTTTTTGCATAAAACATATTTATTCCAAATCTGAAGGAATGATTTCCTGAATTTCTTTATCTTAAAAGCATATATCACTGGATTCACTGCTGAATTTGCATGGGACATAAATATTCCAATGCACAAAGCAAGTTTTGGGACATTATACTGGGGGTAAAAATACCAAATAACATTTAGAATGTGCAAAGGGATCCAGCAGGCAGCAAACAGGAATAAAACTAAAGCCAGGGATTTTGCGAGTTTGAGCTCTTTCCCGAAATATCTTCTCGAGTCCGTAGCATTGGTAGTCTTATTCAGTTGCTTCCTAATTATACAAAATATTTCAATATACAGGCCAAACATGATGACCAAAGGCAAGAGCACCCACCCAAAGAAATTAAAGAACACCATGTAATCCATTCTGATCACCTTTGTAAAATTGCATTTGATGTACTTGTAGCTGGAATTCACTTCCTCCTTTTGCACCACGCCATTGCTTCTGTTGTGCCAGCCAAACATTGGAGTTAGCCCAATCAATATTGATGCAAACCAGCAGATTCCAACAGCAATCCAAGCTCTCTTTTGTGTAACAATAATCCTATACCTGTTGAAGAACATAAACAATATTTTTCAATGTAGAAATAAGGCTGAGACTGTGATTAATATGAATTTTCATTGAGTTATAAACAATGTCAGTTATTTAGCACTTATAATGTACAGAATATCCCAAAGTGCTTCATTGGCGCAATGCTCATGGACATTGAACAAAAGCAGATGCATGAGGACGGGTGACCAAGTGCTTTGTAAAAGGGATGGATTCTCAGGAAGATTTAAGAGGAGTAGACGGAGAGTGTGAGAGAATTTTAGGATGTGGGACCAGGCAGGTGGAGATAGTGATTCAGGTAGGAGGAGGAATACACAAGAGATCAAAGAGGAATGGGCATTTGGTGAGTGGGAGGGGGAAATTGTCTGGTATAAAGGGCTAATGTTAAATATGAGAATAGTTTTAAGTTTATTTATTAGTGTCACAGTAGGCTGACATGAAGTTACTGTAAAAATCCCCGAGTCGCCACACTCCGGCGTCAGGATACGTACACTGTGGGAGAATTTACCATGGCCTGTGCACCTGACCAGCACATCTTTTGGACTGTGGGAGGAAGCCAGAGCACCCGGAGGAAACCCATGTAGACATGGGGAGAATGTGCAGACTCTGCACAATAATCCAAGCCGGGAATTGAACCCGGGTCCCTGGCATTGTGAGGCAGCAGTATTAACCGCTGTGCCACCATGCCACCCTTAGTCTACATCATCAGTGATGTATGATGTTATGGCCACAGAGCATGGAGAGATGGAGTTCTATGTAAAACCTCAAAGTCTGTATTGTACACAGTATAATGTTTAATAACTGGTAGAATTTATCAACATTGCCTTGCCTTCAGCAGTGTCCATAAGGCAAGACCACGACAAAGTCCATCTAAGAGCCACAATGATGATAACACAGATTGCAGGGATGGGGACAGCGGCAAAGCGGGGTAAAGGAGGAGGTTGATTTTTTCTTATTTCTACACTGCATTCAGTCAAACAGCTTCTCAGCAAACCACCAAGCAGCTTGACGATTATTCTGCAGCCGCTTAATGTAGTTGAGTGAATTTTAATGAACGAGATAAGTTCGCTAGGTTTTGTAGTGTAGTTCTGTTTGCCAGCTCTGTGAGTTAACAATATAAGCTACATTATTGCTTGCAAAGCATAATGGGCCATACGCTTGTCCTTCAGTGCTGCAACTCTTCCTGTTGTCCGATGGGCAGAAGTTTCCCGTCCCACCCGTCACGGGAATCACAGCGGGCGGGACATGAACCATGCAAAGGTCCATTGGCCTCGGGCGGGATTTTCCAACCTTGGGGTGAGCGCGGCTGGAAAATCCTTCCTGCGGTGAGGAATATTGCTTGTGCTGTCAGCCACAGAGGCTTTTATCAGACAAGCAGGAGATGGCTTAGACTTCATTAATCTTATTTTAAAAGCTTCCTTGCGTGGTTTACATTTTCATAGCTAGGCCATGTACTTTCTTAGAGTCTTAGAAACCCTACAGCGCAGAAAGAGGCCATTCGGCCCATCGAGTCTGCACCAACCACAATCCCACCCAGGCCCTACCCCCATATCCCTACATATTTATCCACTAATCCCTCTAACCTATGCATCCCAGGACACTAAGGGCAATTTTAGCATGACCAATCAACCTAACCCGCACATCTTTGGACTGTGGGAGGAAACCGGAGCACCCGGAGGAAACCCATGCAGACACGAGGAGAATGTGCAAACTCCACACAGACAGTGACCCAAGCCGGGAATCGAACCCGGGACCCTGAAGCTGTGAAGCAGCAGTGCTAACCACTGTGCTACCGTGCCGCCCCATCAATGGCCTCTCTTTTCTGCTTCAATTGTGACTTCTACGCAGCAATGAGAGCAGACATCTGGAATTATTCCATCTGTTGTCCTCTTTATCAGCTCAGTCAGCTTTGTAAAAATTCATTCATAGGATGTGGCCATCGCTGGCTGGGCCCATATTTATTACCCATCCCAAGTTGCCTTTGAACTGAGCTGCTCGGTAGACAATTTCAGAAGGCATTTAAGAGTCAACTCGATGTGGGTCTGGAGTCACATGTAGGCCATATAGGTAAGAATGCCCTTCCGTAAAGGTCATCAGTGAACCAGGTGGGTTTTTATGACAATGGTTTCATGGTCATCTTTAAGCATTTAATTCCAGTATTTTTATTGAATTCAAATTTCACCACCTTCCATGGTGGGATTTGAACCCAGATCTCTAGAACTTTACCCTGGGTCTCTGGATTAATATTCTAATGACAATACCATTGAGCCACCACCTCCCTCACCCATTGAGCTGTGATCGGTTGCCTTTATATGACAAGCACATTTTCCTTTTGGTTTTTAATCGCTTGCTAAACTTTGTGTTCCCTGTACAAGTGTACACAAAACACTGAACATCAACACTGAACATCAACACTGAACATCAACACTGATCATCAACACTGAACATCAACACTGATCATCAACACTGAACATCAACACTGAACATCAACACTGAACACCAACAGTTGAAAGTTTCCTAGAAATTATTTTGTTTTTCCATTCTAATTGCCAAGGTGAATATTCTCACACTTAACCACATTATACTCCATGGGCGGGATTCTCCAAGCTCGTCTGTACCTGCCCCACTGCCAGCAAGAATGAAGAATTTGGCACTCAGGCAAAACTCCATTCACTGCAGCGGCAGCAGAGAATCCCAGCAAGGGGTCAGAGATTTTCAGCATATATCTGCCATCTTGTTGCCAACTCACTCCAAGTGCATCTAAAGGATACTTCCCTCCAGCCTTTATTCACAGCACTGAATTTCTAATTGCTTCACACATACAAAGCTCAATTAACTCTTGCTTAAGTAATTTATCTCCGTTAATGGTCCAGTGAATAAATGTATAACATGGTACTCAACCACATTGATGAGGAAATGTAACAGGGAAATTCCTTGCTCATGTAGAGTTAATTGATCTCAGCCAAGGGCACTGCAATTGGCCTCAGGGTTCCAGGCTTTGCTGAAGGCAAAATTCAACCAGAGTTCCCATTCTAATCCAATTACCACCGTGAACTGGAAACTATGTATTGCAGGGTTTAGGTGAAGACATGATCAGGTTTGACTGTGGATTCAGTACTCTGCTGATACTAATGCAGTTCACACCAGAAGAATTACTACTAGAGAGGTGATGGTGGCAATGGAATAATGCTCCAGCTTATACCAGGACCTTTACAAGAGGAAGCGGAGGCTATTGGATTGAGTCAATGGCTGTTAACATACTCATGTGATTGATTATATTCAAGCAATTTGTGATACTTTCCGATATATCTACTTAGTCATTGTCAGTTTAATGTTTTTATATTATTTTGTTCGAACCGGATATTATGCCAAATTGAATCCAACCAGATAAAAATAATGCATTTTGATAACAGCACAAAAATACAAATGAGTTTGCATGTCACCAAACTTAATTTCACATTGCAATATTTATTCATTTGTTTCCTTTTGTTTATTTGTAACTATCCATCTTCACATTATCCTCCAACAAGGAAAACACATGACCAACCTAATAACACTTCTACATAGTGCAGGCTAGAGACACTGGAAAGGTTCTGCTCAGGTTCAATGTGTTGAGATATGTGTTTGTGTGTGTTTATGTAAATATATTGGTCCAGATTTTGTGGTTGAAATAAAAGTGAGGACATGAAGACAGAAGTATAAATTGGGCAGCAACTGTGTGAAATGTGAAAATCAGGGGGTTGTTACCCTGGTTGCCTTGCTCTTCCAGAGATTTTGCTATAAAAAGATTATTGTCCTGATAATTAGTATTGAAATGCACAAAGTTGAACTTTTGTGATAGATATCTGCTAAACTCACCAGAAAAGGTCCAATCCAGAGTTGGTAAATTTTGAACAGCATGACAAGTCACAATCTTTGACAAAATAATTCTATCAGACACTGAAAGTTTTAAAAGTCTCGTGTCGTAATTCAGGCAAACATCAGTTTCCCGTCACCAACACCCATTATTGTGCAGCAAAGGAAAGGGCCACAGCTGCAGCTTAGAGTCAGCTAGTCTTCACCTCGGGACCCACAACAATAACTGGGGTGGAGTAACAGGTTTAAAAACCCCACTGACCACTTCCCACCGGGTGAGCCTCCTCTCGCACTCCATGAAGCTCACTGGGAGATCTACTGATGATTCCTCGTGACCTTCATGGCTGTCACAACATCTCCAGTCGCATTTCTTCAGATTTTAATTATTGTTGGAAAATCTAAAAGTTAAAAATGTAACTTTAGCTCTTTAATCAGTCTATCTTAATCCCAGTTTCCTTTCCTTCGCTTTAATTCACTTTCTGCGCATGGTTTGTTATTGAATTTGTTATTGAATTAATTATTCTAACTTACATTCCCGGCACGATCTGACCTGCCATTCATGCCATTTGAACTCATCCTCACCAACTTACCTGTCATCAGTGAGATGGTGGCATGGTGGTAATGTCACTGGAGCTAACCTGGGGACCCGTGTTTGAAACTCACCATAGTAGCTGGTGGAAGTGAATTCAATTAATTAATGCATAAAAATCTCTGTTATCTGGTATACTCCAGGAATGGGAATTAATCAAATATGATGGTTAACTAAGATGTAAGTTAAGTCCTGTATTTTCATCCAATCAGAAAGCTCCAGGTGATCACATGGGTGTTGACATCTCACAAGAGGTGCAGGAACGTAGGCATCGAATGAGGAGTGTTGAGGGCCAATAGTGGGAGACTGAGACCGCAGCAAAGACAGGTCACTGATAACAATGATCTGCAACTTAGACAGATTCAGTCAAAAACAGACCCAATAGACCTTCACACAGAATCGCAGTTAATAGAGAATTCTGTTTGGCAGGGTGCTGCATAAGAGATTTCACTGTAAATTCAATGGATGAATCAAAGTTCTGGATTTAATACTGTCATGAAGCCATCTGTTTGGCACAAAAACACACCTGGTTTACCAATGTCCTTTAGAGAAGGAAATCTGCTGTCCTTAACTGGTCTGGACTACATGTGACAAATGAACTCTCATGAACTCTCCTTTGAAATGGGTAGCAAGTCATTGAGTTCAAATGCCAGTGACACCAATATTCCATGAAAGAGTAAAACAAAAGTGCATCTGCCAATGACAAGTCCTGTCTTCACACTTAAGATCCATCATTTGGTGTGGCATTATCACTGTGTAAAATGGGATAGATACAGAACAGATCTAGCAGCTCATAACTGGGCATCCATTTGACACTGCAGGCCACCAGAATTGTACTCAATCACAACCTGTAACTAAGGGCATGGCATATCTCCCACTCTACCATTACCACCAAGCCAGGACATCAACGCTGGTTCAATGAGGTATGCAGGATGCATGGCAGTAGCAGCACCAGGCATACCTAAAAATCAGATGTCAACTGGTGAAACTTCAGCACAGAACTACTTATATGCCAACAGCAGAAGCAGCATGTGATAGACAGAGCTAAATGATCCTACAACCAACAGACCAGCAACCCTGCCACATCCAGTCTTGAACAATTAGGTGGTGAACAATTAGACAAATCACTGGAGGAGGATGCTCCACAAATATCTCTATTCTGAATGATGGGGGAGCTCAGTGCCAGTACAGATACAACACTGAACTGTGCCAGTACAGACACAACACTGAACTGTTCCAGTACAGATACAACACTGAACTGTGCCAGTACAGACACAACACTGAACTGTTCCAGTACAGATACAACACTGAACTGTTCCAGTACAGATACACCACTGAACTGTTCCAGTACAGATACAACACTGAACTGTGCCAGTACAGACACAACACTGAACTGTTCCAGTACAGATACAACACTGAACTGTTCCAGTACAGATACAACACTGAACTGTTCCAGTACAGACACAACACTGAACTGTGCCAGTACAGATACAACACTGAACTGTTCCAGTACAGACACAACACTGAACTGTGCCAGTACAGATACAACACTGAACTGTGCCAGTACAGATACAACACTGAACTGTTCCAGTACAGATACAACACTGAACTGTTCCAGTACAGACACAACACTGAACTGTGCCAGTACAGATACAACACTGAACTGTGCCAGTACAGATACAACACTGAACTGTTCCAGTACAGATACAACACTGAACTGTGCCAGTACAGATACAACACTGAACTGTGCCAGTACAGATACAACACTGAACTGTTCCAGTACAGATACAACACTGAACTGTTCCAGTACAGATACAACACTGAACTGTTCCAGTACAGATACAACACTGAATTGTTCCAGTACAGATACAACACTGAACTGTTCCACTACAGATACAACACTGAACTGTTCCAGTACAGATACAACACTGAACTGTTCCACTACAGATACAACACTGAACTGTTCCAGTACAGATACAACACTGAACTGTTCCAGTACAGATACAACACTGAACTGTTCCAGTACAGACACAACACTGAACTGTTCCAGAACAGATACAACACTGAACTGTTCCAGTACAGATACAACACTGAACTGTTCCAGTACAGATACAACACTGAACTGTTCCAGAACAGATACAACACTGAACTGTTCCAGTACAGATACACCACTGAACTGTTCCAGTACAGATACAACAACGAACTGTTCCAGAACAGATACAACACTGAACTGTTCCAGTACAGATACAACACTGAACTGTTCCAGTACAGATAAAACACTGAACTGTTCCAGTACAGATACAACACTGAACTGTTCCAGTACAGATACACCACTGAACTGTTCCAGTACAGACACAACACTGAACTGTTCCAGTACAGATACAACACTGAACTGTTCCAGTACAGATACAACACTGAACTGTTCCAGAACAGACACAACACTGAACTGTTCCAGTACAGATACAACACTGAACTGTTCCAGAACAGACACAACACTGAACTGTTCCAGTACAGACACAACACCGAACTGTTCCAGTACAGATACAACACTGAACTGTTCCAGTACAGATACAACACTGAACTGTTCCAGAACAGACACAACACTGAACTGTGCCAGTACAGATACAACACTGAACTGTTCCAGTACAGATACAACACTGAACTGTGCCAGTACAGATACAACACTGAACTGTTCCAGTACAGATACAACACTGAACTGTTCCAGTACAGATACAACACTGAACTGTTCCAGTACAGATACAACACTGAACTGTTCCAGTACAGATACAACACTGAACTGTGCCAGTACAGATACAACACTGAACTGTTCCAGTACAGATACAACACTGAACTGTTCCAGTACAGATACAACACTGAACTGTGCCAGTACAGATACAACACTGAACTGTTCCAGTACAGATACAACACTGAACTGTGCCAGTACAGATACAACACTGAACTGTTCCAGTACAGATACAACACTGAACTGTTCCAGTACAGATACAACACCGAACTGTTCCAGTACAGATACAACACTGAACTGTTCCAGTACAGATACAACACTGAACTGTTCCAGTACAGATACAACACTGAACTGTTCCAGTACAGATACAACACTGAACTGTTCCAGTACTGACACAACACTGAACTGTGCCAGTACAGATACAACACTGAACTGTTCCAGTACAGATACAACACTGAACTGTTCCAGTACAGATACAACACCGAACTGTTCCAGTACAGATACAACACTGAACTGTTCCAGTACAGATACAACACTGAACTGTTCCAGTACAGATACAACACTGAACTGTTCCAGTACAGACACAACACTGAACTGTTCCAGTACAGACACAACACTGAACTGTGCCAGTACAGATACAACAGTGAACTGTTCCAGTACAGATACAACACTGAACTGTTCCAGTACAGATACAACACTGAACTGTTCCAGTACAGATACAACACTGAACTGTTCCAGTACAGACACAACACTGAACTGTTCCAGTACAGATACAACACTGAACTGTTCCAGTACAGACACAACACTGAACTGTTCCAGTACAGATACAACACTGAACTGTGCCAGTACAGATACAACACTGAACTGTTCCAGTACAGATACAACACTGAACTGTGCCAGTACAGATACAACACTGAACTGTGCCAGTACAGATACAACACTGAACTGTTCCAGTACAGATACAACACTGAACTGTTCCAGTACAGATACAACACTGAACTGTTCCAGTACAGACACAACACTGAACTGTTCCAGTACAGATACAACACTGAACTGTTCCAGTACAGACACAACACCGAACTGTTCCAGTACAGATACACCACTGAACTGTTCCAGTACAGATACAACACTGAACTGTTCCAGTACAGCACAACACTGAACTGTTCCAGTACAGATACAACACTGAACTGTTCCAGTACAGCACAACACCGAACTGTTCCAGTACAGATACAACACCGAACTGTTCCAGTACAGATACAACACCGAACTGTTCCAGTACAGATACAACACCGAACTGTTCCAGTACAGGTACAACACTGAACTGTTTCAGTACAGATACAACACCGAACTGTACCAGTACAGATACAACACTGAACTGTTCCAGTACAGACACAACACTGAACTGTTCCAGTACAGACACAACACTGAACTGTTCCAGTACAGACACAACACTGAACTGTTCCAGTACAGACACAACACTGAACTGTTCCAGTACAGATACAACACTGAACTGTTCCAGTACAGGCACAACACCGAACTGTTCCAGTACAGATACAACACTGAACTGTTCCAGTACAGATACAACACTGAACTGTTCCAGTACAGATACAACACTGAACTGTTCCAGTACAGACACAACACTGAACTGTTCCAGTACAGATACAACACTGAACTGTTCCAGTACAGATACAACACTGAACTGTTCCAGTACAGATACAACACTGAACTGTGCCAGTACAGATACAACACTGAACTGTTCCAGTACAGATACAACACTGAACTGTTCCAGTACAGATACAACACTGAACTGTGCCAGTACAGATACAACACTGAACTGTTCCAGTACAGATACAACACTGAACTGTTCCAGTACAGATACAACACTGAACTGTTCCAGTACAGACACAACACTGAACTGTTCCAGTACAGATACAACACTGAACTGTTCCAGTACAGACACAACACCGAACTGTTCCAGTACAGATACAACACTGAACTGTTCCAGTACAGATACAACACTGAACTGTTCCAGTACAGACACAACACTGAACTGTTCCAGTACAGCACAACACCGAACTGTTCCAGTACAGATACAACACCGAACTGTTCCAGTACAGATACAACACCGAACTGTTCCAGTACAGATACAACACCGAACTGTTCCAGTACAGATACAACACTGAACTGTTTCAGTACAGATACAACACCGAACTGTACCAGTACAGATACAACACTGAACTGTTCCAGTACAGACACAACACTGAACTGTTCCAGTACAGACACAACACTGAACTGTTCCAGTACAGACACAACACTGAACTGTTCCAGTACAGACACAACACTGAACTGTTCCAGTACAGATACAACACTGAACTGTTCCAGTACAGGCACAACACCGAACTGTTCCAGTACAGATACAACACCGAACTGTTCCAGTACAGATACAACACCGAACTGTTCCAGTACAGATACAACACTGAACTGTTTCAGTACAGATACAACACCGAACTGTACCAGTACAGATACAACACTGAAATGTTCCAGTACAGACACAACACTGAACTGTGCCAGTACAGATACAACACTGAACTGTTCCAGTACAGATACAACACTGAACTGTTCCAGTACAGATACAACACTGAACTGTTCCAGTACAGATACAACACTGAACTGTTCCAGTACAGCACAACACTGAACTGTTCCAGTACAACACAACACCGAACTGTTCCAGTACAGATACAACACCGAACTGTTCCAGTACAGATACAACACCGAACTGTTCCAGTACAGATACAACACCGAACTGTTCCAGTACAGATACAACACTGAACTGTTTCAGTACAGATACAACACCGAACTGTACCAGTACAGATACAACACTGAACTGTTCCAGTACAGACACAACACTGAACTGTTCCAGTACAGACACAACACTGAACTGTTCCAGTACAGACACAACACTGAACTGTTCCAGTACAGATAAAACACTGAACTGTTCCAGTACAGATACAACACTGAACTGTTCCAGTACAGACACAACACCGAACTGTTCCAGTACAGATACAACACCGAACTGTTCCAGTACAGATACAACACCGAACTGTTCCAGTACAGATACAACACTGAACTGTTTCAGTACAGATACAACACCGAACTGTACCAGTACAGATACAACACTGAACTGTTCCAGTACAGACACAACACTGAACTGTTCCAGTACAGATACAACACTGAACTGTTCCAGTACAGATAAAACACTGAACTGTTCCAGTACAGATACAACACTGAACTGTTCCAGTACAGATACAACACTGAACTGTTCCAGTACAGACACAACACCGAACTGTTCCAGTACAGATACAACACTGAACTGTTCCAGTACAGATACAACACTGAACTGTTCCAGTACAGATACAACACTGAACTGTTTCAGTACAGATACAACACCGAACTGTACCAGTACAGATACAACACTGAACTGTTCCAGTACAGATAAAACACTGAACTGTTCCAGTACAGATACAACACTGAACTGTTCCAGTACAGATACACCACTGAACTGTTCCAGTACAGACACAACACTGAACTGTTCCAGTACAGACACAACACTGAACTGTTCCAGTACAGACACAACACTGAACTGTTCCAGTACAGACACAACACTGAACTGTTCCAGTACAGACACAACACTGAACTGTTCCAGTACAGATACAACACTGAACTGTTCCAGTACAGATACAACACTGAACTGTTCCAGTACAGACACAACACTGAACTGTTACAGTACAGACACAACACTGAACTGTTCCAGTACAGATACAACACTGAACTGTGCCAGTACAGATAAAACACTGAACTGTTCCAGTACAGATACAACACTGAACTGTTCCAGTACAGATAAAACACTGAACTGTTCCAGTACAGATACAACACTGAACTGTTCCAGTACAGATACAACACTGAACTGTTCCAGTACAGACACAACACCGAACTGTTCCAGTACAGATACAACACTGAACTGTTCCAGTACAGATACAACACTGAACTGTTCCAGTACAGATACAACACTGAACTGTTTCAGTACAGATACAACACCGAACTGTACCAGTACAGATACAACACTGAACTGTTCCAGTACAGATAAAACACTGAACTGTTCCAGTACAGATACAACACTGAACTGTTCCAGTACAGATACACCACTGAACTGTTCCAGTACAGACACAACACTGAACTGTTACAGTACAGACACAACACTGAACTGTTCCAGTACAGACACAACACTGAACTGTTCCAGTACAGATACAACACTGAACTGTTCCAGTACAGATACAACACTGAACTGTTCCAGTACAGACACAACACTGAACTGTTACAGTACAGACACAACACTGAACTGTTCCAGTACAGATACAACACTGAACTGTGCCAGTACAGATAAAACACTGAACTGTTCCAGTACAGATACAACACTGAACTGTTCCAGTACAGATACAACACTGAACTGTTCCAGTACAGATACAACACTGAACTGTTCCAGTACAGATACAACACTGAACTGTTCCAGTACAGACACAACACTGAACTGTTACAGTACAGACACAACACTGAACTGTTCCAGTACAGACACAACACTAAACTGTTCCAGTACAGATAAAACACTGAACTGTTCCAGTACAGATACAACACTGAACTGTTCCAGTACAGATACACCACTGAACTGTTCCAGTACAGATACACCACTGAACTGTTCCAGTACAGACACAACTCTGAACTGTTCCAGTACAGATACAACACTGAACTGTTCCAGTACAGATACAACACTGAACTGTTCCAGTACAGATACAACACTGAACTGTTCCAGTACAGACACAACTCTGAACTGTTCCAGTACAGATACAACACTGAACTGTTCCAGTACAGATACAACACTGAACTGTTCCAGTACAGATACAACACCGAACTGTTTCAGTACAGGCACAACACCGAACTGTTCCAGTACAGATACAACACCGAACTGTTCCAGTACAGACACAACACTGAACTGTTCCAGTACAGATACAACACTGAACTGTTCCAGTACAGACACAACACTGAACTGTTCCAGTACAGATACAACACTGAACTGTTCCAGTACAGATACAACACTGAACTGTTCCAGTACAGATACAACACTGAACTGTTCCAGTACAGATACAACACTGAACTGTTCCAGTACAGATACAACACTGAACTGTTCCAGTACAGATACAACACTGAACTGTTCCAGTACAGATACAACACTGAACTGTTCCAGTACAGATACAACACTGAACTGTTCCAGTACAGATACAACACTGAACTGTTCCAGTACAGATACAACACTGAACTGTTCCAGTACAGACACAACACTGAACTGTTCCAGTACAGATACAACACTGAACTGTTCCAGTACAGATACAACACTGAACTGTTCCAGTACAGACACAACACTGAACTGTTCCAGTACAGATACAACACTGAACTGTTCCAGTACAGATACAACACTGAACTGTTCCAGTACTGATATAACACTGAACTGTTCCAGTACAGATACAACACTGAACTGTTCCAGTACAGACACAACACCAAACTGTTCCAGTACAGATACAACACTGAACTGTTCCAGTACAGATACAACACTGAACTGTTCCAGTACAGATACAACACTGAACTGTTCCAGTACTGATATAACACTGAACTGTTCCAGTACAGATACAACACTGAACTGTTCCAGTACAGATACAACACTGAACTGTTCCAGTACAGACACAACACCGAACTGTTCCAGTACAGATACAACACTGGCCTCTTGCTGGCAATGTTGAAAATTGCCCAGGTTTGTCTTGTCCACAAAAAACACGACAAATCCAACTTGGTCAATGACTGTCCTGCCGGTTGATTCTTTATCATCAGCAATGTGATGGAACAGTTTGTTTGACAGTGCTACCAAGTGGCACTTACTCAGCAATAACCTGCTCACTGATGCTCAGTTCATGTTCTGACAGGGCCACACAGCTCCTGACTTCATTATAGTATTGGTCCAAACATGGACAAAAGAGCTGAACTCAAGAGGTAAAGTGAGAGCAACATCAAGGCAGCATTTGACCGAGTGTGGCATCAAGGAGCCCCAGCAAAACTAAAGTCAATGGGAATCAGAGGGAAATCTCTCCATTGGTTGGAGTCATACCCGGCACAAAGGAAGATGGTTGTGGAGGTTGGAGGTCAGTCATCTCAGCTCCAGGACATCGCACCTGGAGTCCCTCAGGGTTAGTGTCCTCAGCCCAACCATCTTCAGCTGCTTCATCAATGACCTCCACTCTATCTATCACATGGATAGAAATGGGGATGTTTGCTGATGGTTGCACAATGTTCAGCACAATTCATGACTCCTCAAATGCTGAATCAGTCCGTGACCATATGCAGCAAGACCTGGACTACATTTAGACTTGGGTTGATAAGCAGCAGGTGATATTTGTGTCATTTGGCTGCCAGGCAATGACTATCTCCAACAAGAGAGAATCTAACTATCTCCCCTTAACATTCAATAGTGTTACCACCCTGAATTCCCCACTATCAAGAGCTGCCATTGATCAGAAACTGACTCGAAATCTAAATATACAAGGCAATGTCAACAGTGTAATGGAATCCTTTCTACTTACCTGGGAGTGTGCAGCTCCAACACAATTAGCCAATTCAGCAGAAGGATACAGATACATGGGAACACCACCACCTGCAAGTCCCTCTCCAATTCATACACCATCCTGATCCAGGGCTATATTGCTGGATTAAATTCCTGGAACTCCCCCCCTAATAGCACTGTGGATGTTCCTATACCACATGGACTGCAGTGACTCATGAAGGAGTCCGAGAAGGAGGGAGCAAGGACAAAATGTGGGGAGAAGGCTCCAACTACATCAAAAATCAGGAAAAAAGTTAAAAGGAAGGAGAACTCAGGAGATGTTATTAATGGAAGTGTTAGAATTCAAAAAGAAGGTATAAAAACTAGCATAAGGGCACTTTATCTGAATGCTCGTAGCATTCGAAACAAGGTAAATTAGTTGACAGCACAAATCATTGCGAATGAGTATGGTTTGGTGGCCATTACAGAGACATGGTTGCAGGATGGTCACGACTGGGAGTTAAATATCCAGGGGTATCAGACTGTTCGGAGGGACCGACAGGAAGGTAAGGGAGGTGGTGTAGTTCTGATATTTAAGAATGGCATCAGAGCGGTAGTGGGAGATGATATAGGTTCTCTGAAAAAAAAAGGTTGAATCCATTTGGGTGGAAATTAGAAATAGTAAGGAGAAAAAGTCACTGATAGGCGTAGTCTATAGGCCAACAAATAATGACATCACGGTGGGGTGAGAAATAAACAGAGAAATAACTGATGCATGTAAAAATAGTACAGCAATTATCACGGGGGATTTTAATCTATAGATCAATTGGTCAAACCAAGTCGGTCAAGGCAGCCACGAGGAGGCGTTCATAGAATGTATCCGCGATAGCTTTCTTGAACAGTATGTAATGGAACCTCCGAGGGAGCAAGTTACCCTAGATCTGGTCCTATGTAATGATGATGTGGAGATGCCGGCGTTGGACTGGGGTGAACTTCTCAACTTGCGCTCAGGACGCAGACCAGCTGCGAAACTCTGCCAAGCAGACGAGACAAAGGAACTACGCCATCTACATGCACACCAAGAACAGGAAACTCGAGAAACTCAGCATCACCACCAGCAGCAACCAAGCCTTCCCCGGTACCACAGTAGAAAACAGTACCACTGCAGGGAAGTCCATTGTCAACTTGTCAGACTACACACTTCAGCCAGATGAAAAACTCTCCCTGTGTAATGAGACAGGAATAATTAATGATCTTGCAGTTGGGGATCCTCTCGGAAGAAGCTATCACAGTATGGTTGAATTTAAAATACAGATGGAGCGTGAGAAGGTAAAATCCAATACCAGTGTCTTGTGCTGAAACAAAGGAGACTACAAAGGGATGAGGGAGGAGTTGGCTAAGGTAGACTGGGAGCAAAAACTTTATGGTGGGACAATTGAGGAACAGTGGAGGACTTTCAAAGCGATCTTTCACAGTGCTCAACAAAAGTATATACCAGTGATAAGGAAGGACTGTAGAAAAAGAGATAATCAGCCATGGATATCTAAGGAAATAAGGAAAGAAAATGCATACAAAGTGGCAAAGATTAGTGGGAAACTAGAGGATTGGGAAATCTTTAAAGGGTAACTGAAAGCCACAAAAAAAGCTATAAAGAAAAGTAAGATGAATTATGAGAGCTCAGAATATAAAAACAGATAGCAAAAGTTTCCACAAATATATAAAACCAAAAAAGGTGGCTAAAATAAACATTGGTCCTTTAGAGGATGAGAAGGGGGATGTAATAACTGGAAATGAGAAAATGGCTGAGGCATTGAACAGGTATTTTGTGTCGGTCTTCACAGTGGAAGACACAAATAAGATGCCAAAAATTGATGACAGGAAGGCTATGTCAAGTGAGGACCTAGAAACTATCATTATCACGAAAGAGGTCGTGTTGGGCAAGTTAATGGGGCTAAAGGTAGACAAGTCTCCTGGTGCTGATGGAATGCATCCCAGGGTACTAAAAGAGATGGCGGGGGAAATAGCAAATGCACAAGTGATAATTTACCAAAATTCGCTGGATTCTGGGGTGAACATAGAACATAGAACAGTACAGCACAGAACAGGCCCTTCGGCCCACGATGTTGCGCCGAGCTTTATCTGAAACCAAGATCAAGCTATCCCACTCCCTATCATCCTGGTGTGCTCCATGTGCCTATCCAATAACCGCTTAAATGTTCCTAAAGTGTCTGACTCCACTATCACTGCAGGCAGTCCATTCCACACCCCAACCACTCTCTGAGTAAAGAACCTACCTCGGACATCCTTCCTATGTCTCCCACCATGAACCCTATAGTTATGCCCCCTTGTAATAGCTCCATCCACCCGAGGAAATAGTCTTTGAACGTTCACTCTACCTATCCCCTTCATCATTTTATAAACCTCCATTAAGTCTCCCCTCAACCTCCTCCGCTCCAGAGAGAAAAGCCCTAGCTCCCTCAACCTTTCCTCATAAGACCTACCCTCTAAACCAGGTAGCATCCTGGTAAATCTCCTCTGCACTCTTTCCAGCGCTTCCACATCCTTCTTATAGTGAGGTGACCAGAACTGCACACAATATTCCAAATGTGATCTCACCAAGGTCCTGTACAGTTGCAGCATAACCCCACGGCTCTTAAATTCCAACCCCCTGTTAATAAAAGCTAACACACTATAGGCCTTCTTCACAGCTCTATCCACTTGAGTGGCAGCCTTCAGAGATCTGTGGATATGGACCCCAAGATCTCTCTGTTCCTCCACAGTCTTCAGAACCCTACCTTTGACCCTGTAATCCACGTTTAAATTTGTCCTACCAAAATGAATCACCTCACATTTATCAGGGTTAAACTCCATCTGCCATTTTTCAGCCCAGCTTTGCATCCCATCTATGTCTCTTTGCAGTCTACAACAGCCCTCCACCTCATCCACTACTCCACCAATCTTGGTGTCATCAGCAAATTTACAGATCCACCCTTCAGCCCCCTCCTCTAAGTCATGAATAAAAATCACAAATAGCAGAGGACCAAGCACTGATCCCTGTGGCACTCCCCTAGCAACCTGCCTCCAGTCCGAAAATTCTCCATCCACCACCACCCTCTGTCTTCGATCAGATAGCCAGTTACCTATCCAATCAGCCAACTTTCCCTCTATCCCACACCTCCTTACTTTCATCATAAGCCGACCATGGGGGACCTTATCAAACGCCTCACTAAAATCCATGTATATGACATCAACTTCCCTACCTTCATCAACACACTTAGTTACCTCCTCAAAAAATTCTATCAAATTTGTGAGGCATGACTTGCCCTTCACAAATCCGTGCTGACTATCCCGGATTAATCCGCATCTTTCTAAATGGTCGTAAATCCCATCCCTAAGGACCTTTTCCATCAACTTACCAACCACCGAAGTAAGACTAACTGGCCTATAATTACCAGGGTCATTTCTATTCCCTTTCTTAAACAGAGGAACAACATTCGCCACTCTCCAGTCCTCTGGCACCATCCCCATGGACAGTGAGGACCCAAAGATCAAAGCCAAAGGCTCTGCAATCTCATCCTTTGCCTCCCAAAGAATCCGAGGATATATTTCATCGACCTTCAGTTTATTCAAAACTGCCAGTACATCCTCCCTCCGAACAACTACTTCCTCCAGCCTATTAGCCTGTAACACCTTCTCTTCCTCAAAAACATGGCCCCTCTCCTTGGTGAACACTGAAGTAAAATATTCATTCATCACCTCCTATCTCTACTGACTCCATACACAAATTCCCACTACTGTCCTTGACCGGCCCTAACCTCACCCCGGTCATTCTTTTATTCCTCACATAAGAGTAAAAAGCCTTGGGGTTTTCCTTGATCCGACCCGCCAAGGACTTCTCATGTTCCCTCCTAGCTCTCCTAAGCCCCTTTTTCAGCTCATTCCTTGCTAACTTGTAACCCTCAATCCAGCCATCTGAACCTTGTTTCCTCATCCCTACATAAGCTTCCCTCTTCCTTTTTACAAGACATTCCACCTCTTTTGTGAACCATGGTTCCCTCACTCGGCCATTTCCTCCCTGCCTGACAGGGACATACCTATCAAGGACACATAGTACTTGTTCCTTGAAAAAGTTCCACTTTTCATGAGTGCCTTTCCCTGACAGTTTCTGTTCCCATCTTATGCTCCCTAATTCTTGCCTAATCGCATCATAATTACCTCTCCCCCAATTATAAACCTTGCCCTGCCATATGGCCCTATCCCTCTCCATTGCAATAATGAAAGACACCGAATTGTGGTCACTATCTCCAAAGTGCTCTCCCACAACCAAATCTAACACTTGGCCCGGTTCATTTCCCAGTACCAAATCCAATGTGGCCTCACCTCTTGTCAGCCTATCCACATATTGTGTCAGGAAACCCTCCTGCACACACTGCACAAAAACTGCCCCATCCGAACTAATCGACCTACAAAGGTTCCAATCAATATTTGGAAAGTTAAAGTCCCCCATGACAACTACCCTGTGACCCCCACACCTATCCATAATCTGCTTAGCAATTTCTTCCTCCACATCTCTCTTATTATTTGGGGGCCTATAGTAAACTCCTAACAACGTGACCGCTCCTTTCCTATTTCTAACCTCAGCCCATATTACCTCAGTGTGCAGATCCCCCTCGAAGTGCCTTTCCGCTGCCGTTAGACTATCCTTGATTAACAATGCTACTCCTCCACCTCTTTTACCAGCTTCCCTACACTTACTGAAACATCTATACCCCGGAACGTCCAACAACCATTCCTTTCCTTGTTCTACCCATGTCTCCGTAATGGCCACAACATCATAGTCCCAAGTACCAATCCACGCCCCAAGTTCATCTACCTTGTTCCGGATGCTCCTTGCATTGAAGTAGACACGCTTCAACCCACCTTCCTTTCTACTGGTACCCACCCTTGACCCTGATACCTTCCCCAATACCTCACTACCCTCAACACTGACTTCCGGACTACAACTCCTTTTCCCACCCCCCTGACAAATTAGTTTAAACCCCCCTGAAGAGCCGTAGCAAATTTCCCTCCCAGGATATTGGTGCCCCTCTGGTTCAGGTGCACCCCGTCCTGTTTGTACAGGTCCCACCTTCCCCAGAATGGGTTCCAATTATCCACGTAGCTGAAACCCTCCCTCCTACACCATCCCTGCAACCACATGTTTAACTGCACTCTCTCCCTGTTCCTCAACTCGCTATCGCGTGGCACCGGCAACGTACCAGAGATGACCACATGTTTTGTCTTGGCTCTCAGCTTCCTGCCCAGCTCCCTAAATTCCTGTTTTAAATCCCCGTCCCTTCTCTTACCTATGTCGTTGGTACCAATGTGTACCACGACTTGTGACTGTTCCCCCTCCCCCTTAAGAATCCGGAAAACACGGTCCGAGACGTCACGGACCCCCTGGCATCCAGTAGGCAACATACCATCCGTGAGTCTCTTTTGCTGCCACAGAACCTCCTATCTATCCCTCTAACTATCGGGTCCCCAATAACTATTGCCCTCCCGCTCTGCCCCTTACCCTCCCGAGCCACAGGGTGGGACTCAGTGCTGGAGATCTGCCCACTGCGGCTCACCACTGGTATGTCATCCCTCTCAACCACATCCAAAGCGGAATACTTGTCAAAATTCGTAGATGACACTAAGATGGGTGGAAGAGCAAAGTTTGCAGAGGACGCTGAAAGTCTGCAAAGGGATATAGATAATCTAAGTGAGTGGGCGAGGGTCTGGCAGATGGAGTACAATGTTGGTAAATGTGAGGTCATCCATTTTGGTAGGAATAACAGCAAAATGGCCTATTATTTAAATGGTAAAAAATTGCAGCACGCTGTTATGCAGAGGGACCTGGGTGTCCTTGTGCAGGAATCTCAAGGAGTTGGTTTGCAGGTGCAGCAGGTAATTAAGAAAGCAAATGGAATTTTGTCCTTCATCGCTAGAGGGATGGAGTTTAAAAACAGCGAGGTTATGTTGCAGCTGTATAAGGTGCTGGTGAGGCCACACCTGGAGTACTGTGTACAGTTTTGGTCTCCTTACTTGAGAAAGGATATACTGGCACTGGAGGGGGTGCAGAGGAGATTCACTAGGTTGATTCCGGAGTTGAGAGGGTTGGCTTATGAGGAGGGACTGAGTAGACTGGGTCTATACTCATTGGAATTCAGAAGAATGAGGGGAAATCTTATAGAAACATATAAGATTATGAAGGAAATAGATAAGATAGAAACAGGAAAGTTGTTTCCACTGGTGGGTGAAACTAGAACTAGGGGGCATAGCCTCAAAATAAGGGGAAGCAGATTTAGGACTGAGTTGAGGAGGAACTTCTTCACACAAAGGGTTGTGAATCTGTGGAATTCCCTGCCCAGTGAAGCAGTTGAGGCTACCTCATTGAATGTTTTTAAGGCAAGGATAGATAAATTTTTGAACAGTAAAGGAATTAAGGGTTATGGTGAGCGGGCGGGTAAGTGGAGCTGAGTCCACAAAAAGATCAGCCATGATCTTATTGAATGGCGGAGCAGGCTCGAGGGGACAGATGGCCCACTCCTGCTCCTAGTTCTTATGTTCTTATGACTCACATCCAGTGAAAGAATAAATACAGTATGTGTTCCAGTTAGAACCTGGTTGGATGATTTGATATACCGACATGTTCCATTTTCAGAAAGACAGGGTGATTGACAGAGGAGGTGGAGGAATGAAATCTTTACCTGGTAGGGATCCTGGCTCGCAGGTAACGATCCACAGCAATAGCCAAGAGGGAGAGGATGGAGCTTTGCGTCAATGTTATTAGGATGCAGGTTATAAAGAGGCAGCTGTAGAAATGGGTCCTCAAACCCAGGCTGATGGTGATGGCCACGGGGATGGCCAAAGCCCCCACGCCGATGTCAGCCAGGGCCAGGGACACGATGAAGCAGAAGGTAGTGTCCCTGAGGGCTCGGTTTATCCTGACTGCCCAGCACACCAGCACATTGCCCAGCACCGAGGCCACTGCGATCAGCACCTCCACAGCAATGTAGACCACATCCAGCACATCCCAGGAGGCAGCCGAGTCTGACATACTGCCAGAGACTTTACCCCTTCCTGCTCTCCAACTGGTCACCCCACCACTCCACCCCAAACAGAAACTGGTGTCTCCTCTGGGGGGAAATAAACTCGGTTATTCACTCTTGCAGCGTGATATTTTAATATTTATTTCCCGGTTGGCCAGAACGCTGTGTTCATTGCGACCTCCACAACTCGCACTTTCCCCACGACCCCATCATCTTTATTTGGGGCATTCCAGAATCCTACCCCATTCATGCTCGCAACTGTGAGCCAGTAAATTCCCAGCAGCTTCCCACTCCTCGCTGTGAAGATTCCTGTGTCACCAGCAGCCAAGTTGTCCCCGTTCGAGTGTGGAAGCAAAATTCTAAACTCTCCCTTGAAATGTCCTCTGCGATCTCATGTCTTTATCTCTGAACCGGCAGGTTTATTGTAGAGTGCCACATCTCAGCGCAACCATCACCAAATTAATATCACCATCAGAAGGTGCCTCCTTCCCAGCCGGTGGATTGTTTGGAGCTCTTTTCTGTGTGTGTGTGTGTGTGTGTGTGTGCCTCTCACACTTTGGCAGAGAGTCCTCTTCATCTGTTTCCACTTCTCTTGTGAGGTTTCTAGTCCATGTGGGAGGGACTTGTGCTGTTCCTGTGTTTAGTGTATTCAGTGGGTGTTTTAAAATTGTACAATCACGTCAAAAAAGTTCCGCAGATTTCATCCCTTCAGTTACCAAAAGGGGGTCATTCCATGAATCTAATTCAGCCCCGCTGTGTGCAAAGTTGCACAGAAATAAATGGTGTTCTGAAGGGAGGCTGGTGGGGAGAAGGGGAGGGGTAATTGTCGGGAACACCGGAGGATTCCAAATCTACCAATTCTCCAAAAACTAAAGTTGAAACCAAACTATCATAGAATCCCGACAGCGCAGAAGGAGGCCATTCAGCCCATCGAGTCTGCACCAACTACAATCCCACCCAGGCCCTATCCCCATAAGCATTAGCATTTACCCTCACTAATCCCCCTGAGGGACAATTTATCATGGCCAATCCATGTAACCTGCACATCTTGAACTGTGGCAGGAAACCCACGCAGACACGGGGGGAACGTGCAGGCTCCACACAGACAGTGTCCCAAGCCAGGAATCGAACCCGGGTCCCTGGCACTGTGAGGCAGCAGTGCTAACCACTGTGCCACCATGCTGCCTAGTTCTAAATTTTTTATCGATATGTTTTCAAATTAATTTGGTTTCTGTTAACTGTCATCGCCACACATTGTGAGCTGCGGTTTTTATTATCGTTCAGCACCGTGCCATGATAAAAAGGTTCATTCGATTTTTTAAAAAAGAAGTTGTTTAATTTGCATGGGTAAATGACATCACTGTGAGCTGTGTCCAAATGGCAGAGTTCTCAAAGCAGAGTTCTCAGTAAAGTGCTGAGTAATTTTCCAATAATGAAACCGAGTAGATCTTTTTTGTGGGGTTAGGAATGAACACATGTTTGTTGTTTTTGAATCTCTCAAGGCAAGAGTCTTCAAAGTTCTGGAACTTGCCTTATCCCTCTTTTTCAGTGTATTCAGTGATAATCTTCCAGTTTTCCTTAGACAAAGAGGTGATGCCAGACGACTGGAGAATTGCAAATGTTACACCAGATCAGTGTTAGGACCCTTACTCTTCCTGACATACATTGTGGTGTTCCTCCATCTGGGTGGGAGCTGTTTTGAATCCTGATGCCACATTCTCAGTGATTTCTGTTAGAAGGGGTGACACAGTAGCACAGTGGTTAGCACTGCTGCCTCACAGTATCAGGGACCTGGATTCACTTCCCAGCTTGGGTCACTGTCTATGCAGAGTCTGCACGTTCTCCCTGTTTATGCATGGATTTCCTTCGGGTGTCATAGAGTCAGAGAGGTTTACAGCATGGAAACAGGCCCTTCGGCCCAACTTGTCCATAGAACGGTACAGCACAGTACAGGCCCTTTAGCCCTCGATGTTGTGCCGAGCTTTGTCCGAAACCAAGATCAAGCTATCCCACTCCCTATCATCCTGGTGTGCTCCATGTGCCTATCCAATAACCGCTTGAAAGTTCCTAAAGTGTCCGACTCCACTATCACAGCAGGCAGTCCATTCCACACCCCAACCACCCTCTGAGTAAAGAACCTACCTCGGATATGCCGCCCTTTTTTTTAAACCCCTAAGCTAATCCCAATTGCCCGCATTTGGCCCATATCCCTCTATACCCATCGTACCCATGTAACTATCTAAATGCTTTTTCAAAGATAAAATTTTACCCGCCTCTACTACTACCTCTGGCAGCTCGTTCCAGACACTCACCCCCCTCTGTGTGAAGAAATTGCCCCTCTGGACACTTTTGTATCTCTCCCCTCTCACCTTAAACCTATGCCCTCTAGTTTTAGACTCCCCTACCTTTGGGAAAAGATATTGACTATCTAGCTGATCTGTGTCCCTCATTATTTTATAGACCTCTATAAGGTCACTCCTCAGCCTCCTACGCTCCAGCGAAAAAAGTCCCAGTCTATTCAGCCTCTCCTTATAACTCAATCCATTAAGTCCCGGTAGCATCCTAGTAAATCTTTTCTGCACTCTTTCTAGTTTAATAATATCCTTTCTATAATAGGTTGACCAGAATTGCACACAGTATTCCAAGTGTGGCCTTACCAATGTCTTGTACAACTTCAACAAGATGTCCCAACTCCTGTATTCAATGTTCTGACCAATGAAACCAAGCATGCCGAATGCCTTCTTCACCACTCTGTCCACCTGTGACTCCACTTTCAAGGAGCTATGAACATGTACCCCTAGATCACTTTGTTCTGTACCTCTCCCCAGCGCCCTACCATTAACTAAGTAATGGGTGCTCCAGTTTCCTCCCACAGTCTGAAAGACGTGCTGGTCAGGTGCATTGGCCATGCTAAATTCTCCCTTATTGTACCCGAACAGGCGCTGGAGTGTGGCGACTAAGGGATTTTCACAGTACCTTCATTGCAGTGTTAATGTAAGCCGACTTGTGACATTAGTAAATAAACTTAAAATAAACAGTGCTATCTGGATTGCTGTTGGAAGGAAGCAGCACACGCAATTGGCCGAATGACCACATATTCTATGATTCTATGAAAGTCAATGGTTGAGGGAAAATGTTGAACCTTTTAGTTTAATGCATATATTTTCTGCTAAGATCTTGAACTCAAAAAGTAATATTTTCTGAAAGAACACATTGAAATACAAATGTGTAGATGTGGAATGGGGACAAATTCTGCAGCTGGAGGGGATGGTGGCATAGTGGTAATGTCATTGGATTCATAATCCTAAGGCCCAGGCTAATGGTCTGGTGATATGGGTTCCAATCCCACCAGGGCAGCTGGTGGAATTTAAATTCAATTCACAAAATCTGGAATTGAAAATTAGTCTCTATGGATCTATCATCAATTGCTGTGAAAACATGTCAGGTTCACTCATGTCTTTTAGGGAAGAAAGTCTGTCACCCATACCTCGTCTGGCTGACCTGTGACTGTATACCCATGACAATATGGTTAACTCTCAAATGGCCTAGCAAGACCCTCAGTTCAAGGACAATTAAGGATGGGCAACAAATGCTGACTCTTACAACCCACGAAAGGGTAAAGAAAAAAAGTAACCTGAATCATCTGAATTTTGAAGGGAGGAAACTGGGAATAACGTGCTGCATTTCATCACCACCCTTAGGGGAGGCAGTAGCCTAGTGGTATTGTAACTGGACTCATAATCGAGGAACCTAGCGTAATGCTCTGGGGACCGGCATTCAAATCCTACCAAGGCAGATGGTGAAATTTGAGTTTAATTTTTAAAATTCTGAAATTAAATGTCTAATGATGACCTTGGAACCATTGTCAATTTTTATAAAAACCCATCTGGTTCACTAATGTCCTTTAGAGAAGAAAATCTACCATCCTTACCCAGTCTGGCTTACACATGACTCCAGATTCACAAACAAAGTGGTTGACTCTCAAATGCTCTGTGAAAGGGAGGGCAGTTCAGGATGGGCAATAAAATGCTGGCCCAGCCAGTGACGTCCACATCGTGTTAACAATTTGCGAAATAAAGTAAGGTACTGGTGGGTGGGGTTTAAAGGCAGTTCTTTCAGTGGGTTCCAGGGGAGGCAACCATGAAGTTACTGGAATATAAAAGTAATGCGGATGAAGCAGCACCAAAAACTAATATTATTCAGTCATTTGGGTTCATGGAAAGACAATCCAAGTGGAAACTGAGAATTGGTCCCTGTCCCACTAGGGATCAGTGTTGGGACCCTTGCTCTTCCTGACATATATTGTGGTGTTCAGGGCATGATTTCAAAATTTTCAGATGATATGAAGAATGGAAATGTTGTCAAATGTGATGACAAAAGGCTGCAAAGATAAAGCCAGAAATGACAGACCAGTGAGTTTGGCTTTAGTGGTAGGGAACCTTCTCGAAATTGTAGTTTAGGACAAATTCAATAGCCATTCAGACAAATGCAGGATAATTAAGGAAAACCAGCATGTATTCATGAAGGGAAAATCATACTTAAGTAACTCACTGGATTTGTTTGATGAGGTAACAGGGAAGGTTGCTAAGGGTAATGCTGTTGATGCGATGTATATGGATTTTCAGAAGGTATTTAATGCAGTGCTGTGCAACAGACTTGTGAGCAAAATTCTAGCACACGGAATAAAAGGGAAAGAAGGCACTTGGATAAGGGATTAGCTGAGTGACAGGAAACGGAGAGCAGTGATAAATGATTGTTTTTCAGACTGGGGGAAAGTTGGTAGTGGAGATCCCCAGGGATCAGTGTTCGGACCCCTGTTCTTCCTATTATATACTGGCTACTGGGATAAGGCAGGGGATTTGGATGATATGTAGAATGCTCTTTCAAAGAGCCAGTGCAAACTTAATGGGCCAAATGGCCTCCTTCTGCATTGTAAAGATTCTGTGATTTTGTGATATTATCCTATCACTATGAGTCAATCTGTAATCATACATTGCTGCTTGTTAAACCCATGTGATAAAAATAGAATTTGTTCATTAAAACAACCCAGAAAATAACAAAATGCTGAATTATCAAAACTGTCAAACTGTTTTATTGAAAAAAAATTAACAAAAATAAAAGAGCACAATTTATGGCACCTGGAAATCCTCGATGGCTGAAAATTGAGCAAATTGGTAAATTCCTACAGAAAACCTCCTCATAGAGCAGGGGAGGATGAACATTTTCAATGGTAGAACATGAGGAGAGAATTAATACTAAACAAACCAGACCAATAGTTGTAGCTGAATGTTTTCACCTTGCAGTGAGTTTATCAATCCAGAAAATTCATCAAGTGGCCAAAGACATTGGAGCTATGGGTGAGCAATCAATCTGTCTTTCTGGTTATCTGTTCTGATTAATGATTCAGGACAGCTAAGTATGTGTTTTGCATGGGTTCAAGTGCATCACTCAAACCACTTAGCCATGAAGTTCAGCCAAAAGATAAAAGCTAGTTGTCAATTGGAACACAGTCTGACTGATCAAAGCTCAGCAATCTTTTCTCTGCAATAGTCAGCTGTCAGTACACATTTTGCACCCCTATTAGACAGAGCCACTCTTCTGGCCACCTGCAGTTTGTAACCACAATTATCTTCAAACACCTACCGCGAGTGCCTGAGATATTTGATCAAGGTTAACTAATATTGCATGGACCCACGGGGATTGAATTGACTGAGTGCGGCTATTCTAAATAAATCTTGGTATGAATTAATCCTTTTGCTTGTTGGAAATTGTACGGACTGTACCTAAAAATAATCAAACAGGCAAGAAGAAAGTTGGCCTTTACATCTGGAAGAATAGGACACAAGGGATTGAAGGCATACTTCAGCTACACAAAGTCCCAGTCAGACCACACATGGAGTACTGTGGGCAATTCTAGGCACCATACTTTGGGAAAGACATATTGGACTTGGGGGGAATGCAGTTTAAATTTATTAGAATGGTACCTGGTCTCCTTGATTATGAGGGAGCCTACTCAAACCAAGGCTATATTCCCTCGAATTCAGAATTTAGGGGATGAAGTTTATGGGGAAAAGAGAGGGAGATTAGTAGAAACTATTTCCGCTAATTCAAGGGTTTCTAGGGTGTATAGTTGAAAAAGCCTATAGCCAGGCTTTTCAAAAGCAAAAGTACAAAACAATTTCTTCATGCAAAAGGTGTTAGAATCTTGAAACTTTCTTCCATAAATGGTGATTAAAGGCAGTGTTTGGTAGACATTATTAGCCAAGGGATATGGGGCAAAGGCAAGTGTGGATTTGGGTTGCAGATCAGCCATGATCTCATTGAATACTGGAACAGACTCAAGGAGGTAAAGGGCCTCTTCCTGATCCTATGTTCCTGCAACTTGTGTTGGATCCTCCTCTATAAATAACTGTTTAATTTTAGATGTTTTGATCTGGACTCCCAAAAATCATTTCTAAATCTTGGAAAGTGACCAACATCTAGAAATCCATCCATTTCCTTTGGTCTTTCTGCTCATTACTTTTATATTCTGTTTACAGCATTCGCCCAGATTTTGCACGAGTCATTCATTATCCTTACACTTTCCCGCAAACTTTCTGTGGGCTTCTCCACTGGAACATGAATTATTAGGGAACTCTAGGTGGTTAACACTGTTGCCTCACTGTGCCAGGGACCTCGGTTCAATCCCAGCCTCGGGTCACTGTCTGTGTGGAATTCGCACATTCTCCCTGTGTCTGCGTGGGTTTCCTCCGGGTGCTCCGGTTTCCTACCACAGTCCAAAGATGTGCTGGTTAGGTGGATTGGCCATGCTGAATTTACCCTAGTGTCAGGAGGATTAGCAGGATAAATGAGGGTTACAGGAATAGGGCCTGGTACAGACACGAAGGGCTGAATGGCCTCCTTCTTTACTGTAGGGATTCTAGGATTCTATAAGAGCAAAATACCCTCTAGAGGAGATCTGAGACTTATGTGAATAGGCCAAGTAACAGCGTGTCACTGTAACCAATCTTAGTAAGACACATTGGCAGGAATTTAATGTCCTCACAATATGGGCTGATTGGTGGGTTTGCTGCTTAATGGGGTGGGATGGCATGGAATTGAGAGCCTATCGTCTTTCCAACTTCCCTCAATTAAGTGAAGAGCATAAAATGTTGAGGTTGGCCTTCTCACCCTTAGGCCAATTGAAACCCAAATGCAGCCAATTAATGGCTACTTAAGAGTCTCATCTCACCATTGCTGGCAGCCACACAAGGTTGACAGGCTGCCAGGTAATGTCATGCCAGCCTGCCTATGGGCTGGGCACATCTTCTGGATTCCACACTTAGTGCCCAATGGAAGGCCCCACTGGTGGCAAGGGTTACCCCCATGGAAATGCACCACCCCCTTGCCCCCCACAATCTTCAAGCTGCCCTGTACCCACTTACCTGACCAACCCTGATGAAGCAGCCCCTACCCCCAGCCAGATTCCAAGGCCTCCATCACTGTTTTTCCTCCCTGACCTCCTACAGTAGCAGCAGTGCCCAGCATTCACAGTAACACTCCTGGTACTGAACTGCTGCCACCGTCCAATTGGCTGGCAGTCATTGGAGCTGAGACATCTATCCTGAAACCTCTAGGAGTTATGGTGGCCGATAAGTAAGTCCTGGTTGGATTGAAATTACTTTGAGGCACCCAGGAGCAGCGCAGTGGGATTCCCATCAGCTGGTGGACTGGTCCATCAAGTCTAAACCCAAAGTGTATGTCAACCTGGCTAATTTAATGTTAAATCATGTACAGAAGGCAAAATAAAAGGAGGAAAATAATGATGGGTTTGAGAGAGAGAGAAAGAGGTAAAATTGACAGAAAGAAAATCAAAAAAATATATTTGTAAAATCTCCAATGTTCCAATCCCGGCTGATGTCACTGCTGGACAGTCAGGCCCCAGAATGATGGCCTTTGAGATAATATTGAGAGTCATTTCCTAATGTACTTTGGGTTTTATTCCATTTCAGATTGATTTGAGTTTTTGCAAAGTTTAGATGGTTGCAAAAGCATCTATTTGTACAGCAGGAACTGGTTTTATGATTGACATCGATGGTGCAGAGGAACGGAGCAAGAAAAAGATCAAATTCAAAACATGCTTGAAAGGAAAGAAAACCTTTTACCACTTGAGTGAAAAGTCATAATCATTTTAAAACTACCATGATTTATTCCTAGAAAAGCGATCCCTAAATCTAAATATACCAAAGGACAGAATTTGACAACCGGATGGTGTTTATTGGGATGAAATGTTTTGTTTCAATACTGTTCTACACAAGGTTATTTTACACACTAGGAGATGATGAGCTTGGGGGTAATATTGTAGCCTGGCCTGAAGATAAACATGGGCAGGGGGAAGAAATGTAGCATTTTCTGATAGGGCAGTCAGATCAATGCTGGGGTCTCAGTTATTTATAATCCTTACCAAACATATATCGTGTATCCTAGAATACTGATGGGGGCCTAAGCTGTGAGGATGACATAAAGAGACTGCAAAGGGATAGAAACAGTTAAACAACAGGACAAGAATATGGCAGGTGGAAGCGAGGGCGATTCTCCCATTTACACTGGAAACGCTCCCGCCAGCAGGAAAACCAGAATGCTTCCTGTTGGTGTCAGCAGTGCGTGTCAGGTGGAATTCACCCACTTTTAGTCTGTAAAAATATACATAGTGCACAATACACCGGCCATCTCGGCTTCACAGAGGTCGAGACGCCATCTTGCATTCAGAATCAGGCCTCCTCCTCCTCCACCACGACAAGGCAACCTTCCATTGACAAGGGGAGCAGCCCCCCAACTCCTCAGTGCAGAGGGACATCCTCCCCCCAGCACTAAAAGAATGCCCCCCCCCTTCCAAACACACAGTCATGAGGGTGACGCAACCCACCCCCCAACCCCAACAAGAGAGAAACATTCCAGGATAGGGTACTCTCAGGCCCCACCCTCTAAGGCACCCTTCGGGCCCCGCACCTTGGTAATACCAACCTTGCGCTGCCCCGTCACCCTGGCAGTGACACCCTGCCCTGGTTCCTCACTCCAAGGGGGTGGCAAAGAGGTAAGTGCTTTGCCCATGTGCCCCTCTGCCACTGCCAAGCTGCAGAGGGAGAGTTCCCCAAGGGTGTTGGGTGGGCTCGGGCTGGGGGGGGGAGGGAAATAGGTTGACCATGAATCATCATCATAGAAACCCTACGGCGCAGAAAGAGGCCATTGGGCCCATCGAGTCTGCACCGACCACAATTCCACCCAGGCCCTATCCCCACATCCCCACATATTTACCCACTAATCCCTCTAACCTACGCATCTCAGGACACTAAGGGGTAATTTTAGCACGGCCAATCGACCTAACTCGCAGATCTTTGGCCTGTGGGAGGAAACCGGAGCACCCGGAGGAAACCCACACAGACACGAGGAGAATGTGCAAACTCCACACAGACAGTGACCCAAGCTGGGAATCAAACCTAGGTCCCTGGAGCTGTGAAACAGCAGTGCTAACCACTGTGCCACCGTGCCGCCCTTGGGACTCTCCCTTGAATGCATAGAGTCATAGAAGTTTACAGCATGGAAACAAGCCCTTCGGCCCAACTTGTCCATGCCGCCCTTTTTTTTAAACCCCTAAGCTAATCCCAATTGCCCGCATTTGGCCCATATCCCTCTATACCCATCTTACCCACGTAACTGTCTAAATGCTTTTTAAAAGACAAAATTATACCCGCCTCTACTACTACTTCTGGCAGCTTGTTCCAGACACTCACCACCCTCTGTGAAAAAACTGTCCCTCTGAACACTTTTGTATCTCTCTCCTCTCACCTTAAACCTATACCCTCTAGTTTTAGACTCCCTTACCTTTAGGAAAAGATATTGACTATCTAGCTGATCTGTGCCCCTCATTATTTTATAGACCTCCATAAGATCATCCCTCAGCCTCCTACGCTCCAGAGAAAAAAGTCCCAGTCTTAAGTGCTTGCTTTGTTTACAAACATCGTGATTGGAAAAGAGGTGGAGCCTCCTGCATAGTGTGTAATTGATCCAGCCTGCCAATCAGAACAAGACTGTTTATAAACATTGCAGGAAGGATCAAAAGCAAGTCCTTGAGATGCATTCAACTGTGAAGGGAAAGTAAACCTTCTCAAGGGCAACTAGGGATGGGCAATAAATACTGGCCAACCAGCGACATCCATGTCCCACCAATTAAAAAAATAAGACAAACAAACTAAGCTCCTGCCCGGTGTGCAATTAATCCAACTTGTCAGATAGAGTGGGAGTTTTATGTAGTCCTATCTAAGATCTACAAATGTATAATGGGATACTGTGCAATATTTTGAACCACATAAGTCATAAAGACATTGAGCTTTACTGCACAGAAAAAGGCCAAGTAGTCTAAACAATGACAACAGCTTCCACATAATCCATAACTTTCTAGTCTGTTTTTGGTTGCTTTGGCCATCTTTCCTGTGATGACTTCAGCCAGGCTAATGAGGTTAGCTTGCTGGAGTCTTCCCCCTCCTTTTGGGGAGCTGCCCCCTTTTAATTTGCCCCTATGTTAATTTGAGTTAGTTTATTTGGTTGGTATGAAAAGAAATACCTGATGAGTCCTAATTGCTGGTTAAATCAGGGAGTCTCATGCTCCCTATTTAAAGCAGGTGTGTCAGACTCCCAGCCTGCATTCAGCAGAGAGCCACTGGAGAGCTGGCTGTGGACAGATGTATGGTGTAAATAAAGTAACTTGGTGATGGGACATTCGCCTCCGTGAAGTTATTGCATTTCCCCAACAGAATCTGCTCGTGTTGCTCCTTTACAGTTGATGACGTAATTTCACTTCCTTCCTATTCATTTTTATCGTCAAATGTGACCTTTGTCAAGTATTTTCGAGACTTATCTGTTGAATATAATACCCATAAATAGCTGATGTATTGTAGAGGGCATAGAAAATAAATATCAAAAATAACTTTCCTCCAAATTTGGGAGGTCAGCAGCTTGTATACTGTGTAAAAAAGCAGGAACATTTCAGCCTCTCAGGATTTACTGTGGTAAATTCCTCTTACTTTTCTTGGTTTATAGTTGTCCAGTGATGGAGATTGGTGAATGGGAGATTGGGGTTGTGTTTACTGGGTCAGATGAGTTGCTCACAGACATACAATGGTGGTGAGGTAGTGGTATTGTCACTGGACTAGTAATCCAGTGACCCAGCAGAATGTTCTGGGGACCCAAATCCAACCACAGCAGATGGTGGAATTTGAAGTCAATAAGTACCCAACCATGGAACCATTGTTGATTGTTGTAAAAGCCCATCTGGTTCACTAAAGTCCTTTAGGGGAGGAATCTGCCATCCTGACGTGGTCTGGCCTACATGTAACTCCAGACCCACAGCAGGGACTCTTATCTGCCCCTCTGATATGGCCTTGCAAGCCACTCAGTCCAATTAGGGATGGGCAATAAATGCTGGCCTGGCCAGTGAGGGATAAGGTTTAAAGGAGATGTATGAGGCAAGTTTTTTTACACAGAGGGTGGTGGGTGCCTGGAACCCGCTGCTGGGGGAGGGAGTGGAAGCAGATACCGTGGCGACTTTTAAGGGGCGGCTGGACAAATACATGAATAGGATGGGAATTGAGGGATATGGTCCCCAGAAGGGTAGGGGGTTTTAGTTTACTCGGGCAGCATGGTCGGTACAGGCGCGAAGGGCCGAAGGGCCTGTTCCTGTGCTGTAATTTTCTTTGTTCTTTGTCTTGCACACCAGAAATTCTGATGATAAGTTTTGAAGTGGGGTAATCAAAATAATTTGACATTAAACATCAGTAGCTTTAAAGTAGGCAGATAGAGTTAGGAGCCTCAGCAGCTTTCAAAGAATCGTTATTAGAGCCCCTTCTTAACATGATGGTGTGGGAAAGTAACAAGCAGAGACTTATGTTGCAGCTTTACAGAACCTTAGTTAGGCCGCACTTGGAATATAGTGTTCAATCCTGGTCTTTGAGGAAGAGCCCAAGGTGCAGGGATGGCTTGTGGGGGACAGGGGGTACCTGCTTCGGACTTGGATGGTGATGCCTGTGTGGAGGCCTGAGACTGAGGCGGAGGCCTGATATAATGAGACCCAGGTAGCCACCCGCGCGATAGTGGAGCGGCGCGTAGGGCTCCTCAAAATACGGTTCAGATACCTGGATCACTCTGGCCCTACCATATAGAACCCTGATATCGTCCCGCATTGTGGTGGTGCTGTGCCCTACACAACCTGGCACCGCAGCCAGGAGGCGTTTTGGAGGAGAGGACGTGGAGGCTGACCAGCCGGGGCGTTGCTGGGGAGGGTGACCAGCAGGAGGAGGAGGAGGAAGAAGAGGAAAAGCAACATCTCCCAGGTGCTGGAGGACTGGCAGCAGCAAGGGTCAGGCATGTGAGGGCAGCAAGGGAGATCCTGATCACCAAGCACTGTGGTGACTAGGGGCCTGTGTTGCTGCACCACTCACTCCCCCCCACCACCCCCCACCGACACCCGCCCCACCCCCCTCTCCCCCCCTCCACCGCCCCTTGGCTCTGGAGTCCTACAATCTCCTGCAACATTGCCAGAGTGGTGGGCCTGGCTACGCTGTGTTGGTGAGTTTCTTTGGCAGGCAGGAGGGTGATGACGACTCGCTATGCACCATTATGTGATGCCTCGGTGCAAACTAGTCTGACTCCGACGAAAGCTCCACATGCACACTGGCACCTGGGCCCACGTCTGGGTGTTGGATAAGGGATCACTAAACCCCCATGCAGGGCCCAGGGTGGCTGGGGTGGGAGGGGTGGAGGGATTCTCTTGTGGGTTCTGGGGATGCCACGACAGATGATGTAAGTTGCTGCCAATGCATGCTACCCACTGTAGTCAGTGATTTATTTGAGTGCCTTCATTTTCTCAATGACCGAGTGTTGAGGGGCCTCCCCTGCTGATATCAACATGCAGGGTCCCTCCAGCGACCATCGGGGTAAATACATTCTTGTTAGAGGCTAAACAGAGACAAATTAGTCACAGGTTGGTGGTGAAATAACATTTATTGGTGTCAATAAATGTGCCTTAATGATAAGTGATAATATAAAAACATGTAAACATGAGACTTCAAAGGGCCTAAATATTCTATCGCCCTCGTGCTGCCCTTCACCCGTGCTATCTTAGTGTCACTACAGCTTCTTAACTTTACACGGCCTACTGCTACATCTCAGTGTCTCCCCAGGATGTACATTGGAGGTGGAGGGAGCCAGCTGCCAACTGTGCCCCATTACCTGTGATGCCCTTGGCAATCGCACTCCGGAGGGTCTGGAATTTGAAGGCCCTGGCTGGCTTCCAGGTGCCTGGGTGATGCACGATCAATCAAGCAAAGACTAGTTTGTATGCAAGAACAAATAGGCTTTTATTCGCAAAAGACTTGGAGCACACCCATGCCGATGAACTGGTCCGGTGACTGAGGCAGGGGGGTTGGGAGCAGTCACCTTTATACCTGGACCGGGGGGGGGAGGAGTCCCAGGCAGGGCCGGCAGAGGCATGTCCAGGCATGTCACACACACACAGGCAATGAGCTAACAGTGGTTTACCACACTGGGACATATCCATGACACATCTTCATCCGCCTACCCCTGAGATGCCCCAGTGTCAAGAAGGGGGGAGTCAGAAGGTGGAGCCACAGCCACAGTCTCCTGGCTGGAAGGCCCCGTCGTGGGCTCGAACTCTTCCTCCTCCCTTGGGGTTCCTGTGGGCCCCTGGGTCACTCCATGGGAGGGCGGTGCTTCTGCAGTGAGCTCCAGAAGCTCCAGCGTCACCTGGCGCTGCCAGTCCTGGATAGGACGCAGGTGGTCCTCCATGGTGGTCGAGCCCTCTGTGATGGCCGCCTCTCAATGTCCGCAGCAAGTACCCTCTGAGACTGGGCCACACTCTGCAACCCCTCAGCTGGGGCCCTCTGAGACTAGGCCACGTTCTCACGGGCTGCTGCCGTAGCCCACTGTGTCTGAGCGCTGTCCCGCTGGGTCTTCTGCAAGCTCTCGAGCCTCTCAGCCATTGGCCGCAGAATCTTGAGAATCCTGTTGAGTCCCTTTGCTGTGGTCTGCCGTGACTCAGCCGTGGCCCTCTGGGACTCTGCTGTGGCCTGCTATAACTCGGCCATTGTTTGGAGCCTGCACTCATGGTGAGGATTCCCTGCCCCAGGCTTTCCACTGCAGACGCCACCCTTGCAGTGTTGGCCTGGGAAGCACGCACGACAGGCAATAGCTGGTCCGCCTGAAAGCTTTGGGACTCCTCCCAGCAGCCTCGCAGTTGGTCCAGTGTGGCCGTCAGCCCCTCCTGCATTCCCTGGCTCTGTTGCTGCATCTCAAGCAGCTGAGGGAGAAGTGATCTCAGAGGCCCAGCATGTAGCCTGGGGCCAGCTGAGTCCACGCTGCCGGCAGGCCCCCGCATGCCAGAGGCCTCGGACGTTCCCTCCTCCACTCGATGTATATCAGCAGATGTGTCGTGTGCACCAGAGAGTGACCCAGAAGCCTCGCCACTAACTTGACCCACTGATGTCAGAGTCTTTGGGATAGTGAATTGCGATGTGGAGGCTGACACAAAACTGGAGCCGGCCTCGGAGGTCCCTTCACCAGCTTCCTCCGTGGAGTCCTCCGAGCTGTCAGGGGCAGGATGGACGGGAGCGGCAGTGGGAATCGCAATGCCAGATGGTCCGGGCACGTCAGGGACCCTTCCTGCAACACAGGGCACGAGGTTCAGTGCAAGGGAGGGAGAGGAATCTAGGCTGCATGCAATTTACTTGAGATTTCTCCAACGAGCGGAGGATTGGTAGGTGCACACTTCTCTGCTCCAGCCCAATGATGCTGTCAGTAATGGTACAAATCCCCTTGTCTCCCACAAGCTCCAGCGGCCACTCCCCAAAGGGGGTGAGGCTCAGCACCCTCTGTCTTCACCCTCTCCCGGTGATTATGGGCATTCTTCTCCTGTGGGGACAGAAGGCGGCATAAAAAATCGGATGGCATGAGTCCTGCGGGGTATCAGTGGGTGGCTCCCAGAGGGCAAGGGTTGTGATACACTTGGGCGGGAGAAGGGAGGTGCTTGGGGGCTCAGGGGCTGGAAGGATGCAGGGTGCTGGGGGTGGGGGAATCTGGGGGTCATTGAGGGGGAAGATGCTCGATGCGGTGAAACACTCACCCTTGCTGCCCGGATGAGGTCATTCAGTTTTTTGCGGCACTGCTTCCCGGTTCTCCTGGCCAGAGTCCTGGCACTAACCCACGCTGCCACCGACTCCCAGGCTGCGTTTCCATCCCTTCCCCTGGGACAACCTCCTGCTGGGGGGAAGAGGGTGTCCCACCTTGCCTCCATCGCCTCCAGCGACCTGGCCAGGTCAGCATCTGAAAAACGGGGAGCTGTCCTCCTGGAGGCCATTTCTTCCTGCACTGCCTGTCTGTCCATCCTTGGGGGTTTTATGGAGCTCTCCCTTGTTCGGGCAGATCAGCTGCAGGCAGTTTGGGCGAGTCACGCACCCGTTAGAGCGTTCCAGCAAGTTCAATGCAGTTTGCCTTGTTACCGTGGAGCAGAAGCCAAGTCAGCACTTAGTGTGCTGATGGGCGGTGGGGGTGGGGGGGGTGGGGGGAGGGGGGGGGGGGAGGGAATGGGGAGGGGGGGGAGGGGAAATGGGGAGGGGGGGGTCAGATTTGTGCCTCTGTGATGATCGGGGGTAGGGGAGAGAGAGGGTCATATCAGTCAGCCAGCAGGGCAGGGGGCTGATGAGGGGGCCATGTGCAAAGGGGTCCAGTGGAGTGTGTGGTGGGGTGTGGGGGTCAGTCATGTTGGGAGGGGCTCCGATGTCCATGGTGGAGAGGGGGAGGCTGTATCTGGCCCGAGAGGGATCTGCCAGGACAGCGGCTTTATTTTTCACTTTTCCTGCGCATGTGCAGTTTGAGGCTCCGATCTGAGCTGCCGACTGTCTGGCGAGTTTAGCCCCGCCCACTGCCTCCAGTGGCTAGAAATAGTCTAGCCCAAAATTTCAGAGACAGAATGCATAAGATTGGGAGTGAAAACTCGCCCAAAAAATGGATCAGAAACTCTCCCATTTTCATGCCGGCTGGACACTTGGAAAACATCTCGTAAAATTCCACCCCATGTTGGAGCAGGTTGTGTCTCCCAAGCATGTTTGTACAAAAAGTCTGTGCTACTGCAACCCAGAGTCTTGAGTGGTTTCACTCTTTCACCACAAGAGTTTGGCACAATCGGCAGGATCCTCACAACGTTGGACACCGGCATCGGATTGGATGCTGAGAGCAGAGGACCGGCAAGTAAGATTCACCCACACAGATGCCAGGCAATGATCACCAGTGAGAGGCAATCGAACCACCACCCCTTGGCATGCTGTTACTATCACTGAATCCCCCACTGTCAACATCCTTGACCAGAAACTCAACTGGACTCATCACAGAAACACAGTGGCTGCAAGGACAGGTCAGAGGTCAGGAATACTGTCACGAGTGGGTTGGTTTTGGGGATCCAATTTGAGTGATTTCAATCTTTGACCACAACAGTTTCCTATATTTAAATCCGTAGTGGTATGCGATAGATCCCTCACATGTCTCAATGGGTTCCATCCTGTACTGAAATTCACCATTGAAAGGGAGCTGCCATATGAACTCCGCTTCCTTGATGTGTCAGTGTCAGAAATCTGCCAGGGGTTCTGTACCACAGTCTACAGCAAGCTGACTTTCACTGCTCAATACATGTGTTCAGATTCTAGCAGCTTCACACACCACATTTGTTCACCATGCAACGTTGATGCTGCAATGGGGCACATCAAAGGCATCCTGTGGGATAACGGCTTCGTTGATCAGATCATTTCGCATTGTGTATCATACAAACTCATGACTGGATCTAAGGTCATTGCACGTGGATCTGAAAAGTGTCCAGTTTACCTTAGATTACTCTTTTAGAATCTCTACAGTGCAGAAGGAGGCCATTCAGCCCATCAAGCCTAAACCAACAACAATCCCACCTAGGGCCTATCCCCATATTCACAGGTATTTACCCTGCTAATCCCCCTGGCACTAAAGGCAATTTAGCATGGCCAATCAACCTATCCTGCACGACTTTGTAACTGTGGGAGGAAACCGGAGCACCCAGCGGAAGTCCACGCAGACACGGGGATAATGTGAAAACTCCACAGAGGCAGTCACCCGAAACCAGGATTGAACCTGGGTCCCTGGCGCTGTGAGGCAGCAATGCTAACCACTGTGCCACCATGCCACCCATGTGTCACTGTGCTGCTCATATCGAACAGCAAAGACCATAAGACCATAAGATGTGTTGGAGCAGAATGAGGCCACTCGGCCCATCGAGTCTGCTCCGCCATTCAATCTTGACTGATATTTTTCTCATCCCCATTCTCCTGCCTTTTCCCCATAACCCCTGATCCCCTTATTAATCAAGAACCTATCTATCTCTGTTTTAAAGACACTCAATGACCTGGCGTCCACAGCCTTCTGCGGCAAAGAGTTCCACAGATTCACCACTCTCTGGCTGAAGAAGTTCCTCCTCATCTCTGTTTTAAAGTATCATCCTTTTAGCTGAGGTTGTGCCTCTGGTTCTAATATGTAAAGTATCTAAAAGTATGTGAAACATCTGAGCAACAGGTGGAACTCGCTGTTTCACGCTGATACGATGCAATAGCAAGTGGTATTGGCCACTAACAGGATGCTGTCTCCAAAACAAAAATAAGTTCTGCCTATCACACAAATAAATAATGTGGTATACGGATTTCAGTGCTAGTGTGATGCTAGCTATGTAGGCTGTACATCTCAAATACCGTTGGAACATGTCAAATAGCCTGTCACTTTGGCTGTTTGCAATAGGCAACCTACAGACAGTACCCAACCAGCCCGTGCTTGTAACACTCAAAACACAGTGTCTAATATTAGATGTGACTCAACAATTGGACAACATTTGCTGAATAACCATCAGTTTGCTCAGAGTATCAGCTATTTAAAATTGCCAGTCATGCTCACAATGTAGCGTGTTTGTGTGTACTGGAAGCTAGATATATTAATACACAGGGTCCTCTCCTTTGCAGACAGAAAGAACACGTGCACACATTGCATCTATTTCAGCTAAACAAAATAACTGACAGCCATTATTTGGTTCATTCCTCAGGGCAAAGCTTTGACTGATCAGAGTTAAACTGCCTGCTTGGCAGGTAACTGTCAGTCACCATCAACTGGTGGCATTCCCCATGACAACGCCTCTACCAATCAGAGTCCACTTGTCAACCAATCAGTACTCACTTCTCATTCAATATAAGGTTGATGTTTTCCCTGACATTTGTACTCTGGTGATTGGCCTGATAAGTGTGAGATGAAAAGCTTTGACAAAATGGTTTTTTTCAGCAATACCGAGGATATCAGTGTCAAATTGTGCCTTTGGGGGTCATATATGTTCTAGTTACACATTTACTTGTTTATTGGTGGAATTCTCGCATTTATTGATTCTTTTTCTCAATTTTCAGCGCCAGCTCAGTGAGAGGGCAGACTGATGCTCTCGCTTTCTCAGTAAGAGATCACTGATAGTGACAAAGGAAACAACAGCTTCAGATTCATGCGTGAGTAACCCATTAGAGATGTTAGAGTGGGAGAAAAAAGGTGTTGGATTCTCAATCAAATGCGTTTTATTTTTACAGTGTAAAGCAGCACAATTCGACAACCCACTATCTTGTTTGAGGTCCACCTGAATAAAATAATGCAAATCACTACACAACAGAATGGTACGATCGTATCTGGATTCACATTTTCATGCAACATAAGATCAGGATTTCAGGCAGAACTTTGTGAACTTGTGAACTCCCCAAACAAGAAGAAGAATGTAAAATACAGAATGTTTGTAATCAGGTTATTGTATCTGAAGCACGAAAGCCGGAGTAGTCGCCAGACACCATTATTTTGTTTTCTTTTGCTGTGGAGCTAAAACAGAAGAGGGAAGATAAATAAAGATGATTTATAAATCACTAGCTTGGCCTCGGCTTGACCTGTGTCAAATTCTGGTCACCGTACATTAGGAAGGATGTTAAGGTCTCTGAGGGGATGTAGCGGAAATATATTGGAGTGGAGCCAGGGGTGAGGGTCTTCAGTCATGTGGAAGGACCAGAAAAACTGGAATTAGTCTCCTCAGAACATGGATGGTGTGAAGAGGGAGATTCTTTTCCAGGAGGCTAGGGGAACCAGAAGACTCAGTTTTAAGGCAATTAGCAAAAGAACCAGAGGAGACGAGGAGATATTTCATCGTTAAGATCTAAAATGCATCACGTGAAAAGGTGCTGGCAGTCAGATTCAATGACAACTTTAAAAATTGAACTGACTAAGTTTTGGAAAGGGAAAATAGTTTTGGAGCAATGGGGAGGAATGAACAAAGAAACAGTACAGCCCAGGAACAGGCCCTACGGCCCTCCAAGCCTGCGCTGATCACGTTGTCGCATTTAGACCAACCACTTGTATCGCTCTATTCCCCATCTGTTCATGTGCCTATCCAGATAAGTCTTAAATGTCACTAATGTAACTGCTTCAACAACCCCACTTGGCAGTACATTCCAGGCCCCCACCATCCTCTGTGTAAAAAACTTCCCCCGCACATCTCCACTGAACCTTCCCCCCCTTACCTTGAGCTTGTGCCCCCCTTGTAATTGTTATTTCTGCCCTGGGAAAAAGCTTCCAACTGTTCACCCTATAAACTTCTATCAGGTCGCCCCTCAGCCTCTGTATTTCCAATCAATTCAATAGTTCCTCCAAAGAGCCTGCATCAGTAAAATGGGCCGAATGGCCTCCTCTGTGCTTTGTGATTCTATGATTCTATAGTCTGTTTCAACAGACAAGTATTTCACTCGTTTGATCCCTGCCCTGACCAGTGGGTGACTTATGTAGCTGTCAGTAGCCAACAAAATGAAACACCCAGCTTGGAAAACTCTGCTTTTGTGTAACACGGCATTGTTAGAAGTGCTATCTTTTGATGTATTGTTGCGACCAAGTCCATAGGGTGAATATATTCCTGTTTCCCATTCCTGAGGTTGGCTTTCACACAATTTGAAATTTTTTAAAAGGTTGTAACTCTTTCCAATTCAGTATGGAAATCCAAGATGGTGCCAGAGCAAGACGACTTCGGTTGGTGTGTGACCTCAGACTTTTGTATCTTTTTCCCAATGGAAGAAGGTGGAAGAGAGAATGTCCGGGGTGCATGGGGTCCTTGATTATGCTGGCTGCTTTTCCCGAGACAGCAGGAAGTGTAGACAGAGTCAATGGATGGGAGGCTGGTTTGTGTGATGGATTGGGCTCTCTCTCTTTCTCTTTCTCTGAAGCTAAAACAGTGCCTTCAACAAAGTGCAGAACTGAACCAAGTTAACAGGAGGATTCTACAGGAAACCAACTAACTTCAAATGGTGACCATGTTCAGAAGTTACACCTCAAAGACTAGCAAAGGACTTTTAACTTTTTATTGGGCTCTAACTTGCTGTGTTGTATGTGCATTGTTGCATCTTTATTATTGTTTTCTCAGGTTCAGTAACTGATAATCTTATTCTTGATTTTACTCAATAAAATCTAGTTTGATTGGCTCCTTAATAACAAATAGACATATCTGGATTGGAAAAGGCATTTATGGGGAAATCATTTTTTAAAACCTTTGTTGCCCCAACCAAGAGGGCTGAATAAAAGAGGGAGCCAGTCACTCCTCCTCACCCAGTGTAACAATATATTTAAGAATGATCAAATATGATACTAAAACTAAATGAATCAGCAGGCAGGAAGTGTCACTGAAGATAAGCAGTGGTCAGTGAGGGGATAAACAGTCAGTGTTCTTTTAATGATGTTGATTAATAGGTTATTGCTCTGAGAACAGAAGAAAATTCTCTCTCTCTACCCATCTTCAAATAGCATCGTATGATTTGGACACCAATACCTCATAAAGAAACTCGGGCAGAGTTCTCCAGTTCTGGGATGAGGTGTGGAGGCAGGCAGTTCCAGTGGCACGTTTCTCATTGGCCAGAATGGCAGGATCCCACAACAGTGCTTGGAAACTCATTAACTATGCACAGGAGGGTTTCCCTCCTCACCACTTGGTGGGCCGATAACCAATTTGTCTGCCCGCCATCAGCTGGTGGGCGAAATCACGTCCACTAGCTCTCCTTTGTCTAATTTCTACGTTACTTGCTCAAAGAATTCTAACAGGTTTGTCAGACATGACCTCCCTTTGATGAAGCCATGCTGACTCAGCCCTATTTTACCATGCATTTCTAAGTACTCCACAATTTCATCTTTAATAATGGACTCCAAGATCTTACCCACGACTGAGGTCAGGCTAACTGGCCTATAATTTCCCATCTTCTGCCTCCCTCCCTTCTTAAACAGGTGTGTTACATTAGCCTTTTTCCAATCCTTGGGGGCATTCCCTGACTCCAGTGATTCCTGAAAGATCATGACCAATGCCTCCACAATCTCCTCAGCTATCTCCATCAGAACCCTGGGGTGTAGTCCATCCGGTCCGGGTGATTTATCCACCTTCAGACCTTTCAGCTTCCCTAGCAGTGGCCATCACTTCTTCTTAGTGATGGTCATTACATTTACCTCTGCCTCCTGACTCACTTGAAGTTCTGGCACGTTACTGGTGTCTTCCACCATGAAGACTGATACAAAGTACCTATTCAGTTCCTTTGCTAGTTTTTTGTCCCCCATTACTACTTCTCCAGCCTCATTTTCCAGTGGTCCAATGTCCATTCTTGCCTCTCTCTTACCTCTAATATATCTAAAAAAACCTCTTGCAATCTCCTTTTATATTACTAGCTAGCTTACCCTCATATTTCATCTTCTCCACCCTTGTTGTGTTTTTAGTTGTTCTCTGCTTGCTTTTAAAGGCTTCCCAATCCTCTGGCTTCTCACTATTCCTCACCTCACGGTATGCTCTTTCCTTTGCTTATATGCTATCCCTGACTTCCCTTGTCAGCCATGGTTGCCTCATCCTCCCCTTAACATGTTTCCTCTTCCTTGGGATGAATTTATGTTGTGCTTTCTGAATTATCCCCAAGAACTCCTGCCACGGTTGTTTCACAGTCTTTCCTGCTAGGCTCCCTTTCCAATCAACTCTGGCCAGCTCCTCCCTCATGGCCTTGTAGTTCCCTTGACTCAATCGTAGCACCGCTATATCTGATTCCAACGTCTCCCTCTCAAACTGCAAGGTGAATTCCATCATATTGTCATCAGTTCCCCCTAGGGGTTCCTTCATCTTACATTCCCTGATCGAGTCTGCCTCATTACACATCATCAGATACAGAAGTGCCTGTTCCCGAGAGGGCTCTAGCACAAGCTGCTCCAAAAAGCCATCCCGTAGACATTCCATAAATTCTTTATCTTGGGATCCGCTACCAACTTGATTTTCCCAGTCCACCTGCATATTAAAATCCCCCATGATTACTGTAATATTGCCTTTCTTGCCTGCCTTTTCTATCTCCTGATTACTTTCTGTGTGACATCATGACTACTGCTCGGGGGCCTGTACATAACTTCCATCAGGGTTTTTTCCCCTTTGTGAATCCTCAGGTCTAACCACACAGATTCTATGCCGTCCGACCCTAAATCACTTCTTGCTAATGATTTAATTTTGTTCCTTACCAACAAGGCAACCCCGCCTCCTCGACCCTTCCTCGGCCTTTCATTAGGGGACATATCCTTGGATATTCAGGTCCCACCTCTGCTACCCTTGCAGCCACTTCTCTGTGATGTCCAAAACATTGTACCCTCCAATTATAATGTGCGTTTTCATGCTTTAAGCTCATTTGCCTTGTTCCGCATGCTGTGTGTATTTAGGTACAGCACCCTCAGTGCGATGTTGACTGCTCCTCTTCCCATAGTTGTCTCTTTTTCTGCTGTGCCTGAGATTTCATTCCTGCCAATTTCCATACCCTCGACTTGATGACGAGTTCTATAATTCTGGTGAGCAGCTGTATAAATGAGCATTCATGAGATGCAAATGAATGCAAATTGTATTCACGGCACAGGGCAGCAGCAAAGGCCAATCCGCCAGTGGAAGAATTGCAATGTGATTTTACATTGGTGGGTTTCCAACTTTCTGACTGCTGCTAGATTCTCCACTCCCGCCCACCACAGTGGGATGGGGGAATTCCGCCCCTATATTGCAGTGGGCATCTGTTGAATGGATTGCCTCCAAACCGTGAAGAATTGAGAATGAGTTTTCCAGAGACCAGATAGAAGAATGGTTTGGAAATGTCAGAAGGCAAAAGTGGTGAAGTGAGACTGAAAACATAAAGAAATTACTGCTTTCCACCTTCCTCCCGATCGCTTTCGTTGCAGTAAGGTGGCAGAATGTCCAAGATGAGTAAGGTGATTTGAAAGATTTAGAATTACTTCAGTTTGAGCCAAGGAAGGAAATAAACTGGATCACATTGCGGTACTGATACAGACAGTGGATGAGGGAACTCTTTACAACTGTGTTGTCCGTCACTGGATGGACCACACATTGAGGAGCATTGTGAATAGTGAGAACAGGCCATGTTTCCAAAATACTGTCACAAAAAGTTTAAAAAAACATGCTGTCTATCCCTGTGAGAGTCCAGCTGGCCAACTGAGCAGATGATCGTTGCTCCCACGGAGACAATAGGGAGAAAGCAAAGCTGCAGGAAACAAATCAAGTTCATCCACTGTGTGCTTGTGAAACAATCGAGATTAGAGTTGACGAGAGGGATTTCCGGGCTGTTTTGAGCAAACAGCCGCCTCATGCCGAGGTTGGAGCCGATGAACTCAGTTTAGGAACAGATCTCCAGTGTAACCAGTCCAAGGAAAGGTGGCACCAGCGGGAACAGGAAAGATCATGTGATGGCAGCAGAGGGTACGGCTGTGATACCCGAGGAGCAGTTTGTATCTGTTTCGACGAGAGAAAAAGGATGCTGGGAATGTCACAGGAACGGAAGGGGGAGTAGAGATATTGAATAAAAAATAAAGAGGTACTTAAAATATTGGAACGGGGATTTATTCATAAAGCAGCGCTTCAAGCCTCCATGCGGAGTTTTAATGTCACAGGCACCACTGGATGCTTCCCAAAGGTAGGGGAGTCTAAAACTAGAGGGCATAGGTTTAAGGTGAGAGGGGAGAGATATGAAAGGGTCCAGAGGGGCAATTGTTTCACACAGAGGGTGGTGGGTGTTTGGAACAAGCTGCCAGAGGTACAAGGAACAAAGAACAGTACAGCACAGAAAACAGGCTCTTCGGCCCTCCAAGCCTGTGCCGCTCCTTGGTCCAACTAGACCAATCGTTTGTATCCCTCCATTCCCAGCCTGCTCATGTGACTATCCAGGTAAGTCTTAAACGATGTCAGCGTGTCTGCCTCCACCACCCTACTTGGCAGCGCATTCCAGGCCCCCACCACCCTCTGTGTAGAAAACATCCTTCCAATATCTGAGTTATACTTCGCCCCTCTCACCTTGAGCCCATGACCCCTCGTGATCGTCACCTCCGGCCTGAGAAAATGCATCCCACTGTTCACCCTATCTATCCCCTTCATAATTTTGTACACCTCTATTAGATCTCCCCTCATTCTCCGTCTTTCCAGGGAGAACAACCTCAGTTTACCCAATCTCTCCTCATAATAGGTTTTCGGTGCTGGAGGCTACAGTTGAGGAGGAATCAACTGAGCATAGAGAGCAGATCTCTGGGGGTGAGCCGAGTGAGAAAGCTCAGGTGGTTAGGGGCTGTAAAAGACTGGGCCTTGTGATTGGGGACTCCACAATTAAGGGGACAGATAGGAGGGTCGGAACTAAAGGTAGGGACTCAGGGTTGGTGTGTTGCCTACCAGGGGCTGGGGTCCGGGATGTGTCTGACAGGGTATTCAGGACTCTTAGGGGGGAGGGAGATAAACCACAAGTTATTGTACATGTGGGGACACACGACATAGGGAGGATAGGGGAAGGGGATATTAGGCAGGGATTTATGGAGTTGGGGTGGAAACTAAAGGCCAAGACTGACAGAGTGGTTATCTCTGGACTCTTGCCTGTACCACGGGATAGTTTAGAGAGGAATAGGGAGAGGGAAGGTTTGAATTCATGGCTGAGGGGATGGTGCAGGAGGGAGGGGTTCAGGTACTTAAGCAATTGGGGCTCGTACTGGGGAAGGTGTGACCTCTATGAGAAGGATGGTCTACACCTTAATCAGAAGGGGACCAATATCCTGGGGGGTAAATTTGCTAAGGCCATGCAGGGAGGTTTAAACTGATTCGGGGGGGGGGAGGGATCCTGAGTAGTGGGGCTGAAAGTGAGGGATGCATGGATGGGGACTGCAATGCACGGCATTGCAGAGGTGGGGTGGAGCAGGGTTTGAAATGTGTATACTTCAATGCCAGGAGTATTCGCAATAAAGTGGGTGAACTTGCAGCGTGGATCAGTACCTGGGACTTCGATGTTGTGGCTATTTCAGAGACATGGATAGAGCAGGGGCAGGAATGGATGCTGCAGGTCCCGGGGTTCAAATGTTTTAGTCGAAGTAGGGAAGGAGGTAGAAGAGGGGGAGGGGTAGCATTATTGGTCAGAGATTGTATCACAGTGTCAGAGAGGAGGTTTGATGAGGACTTATCTGTTGAGGTAGTATGGGCGGAGATTAGAAATAGGAGAGGAGAGGTCACCCTGTTGGGAGTCTTTTATAGACCTCCTAAAAGTTCTAGAGAGGTTGAGGAAAGGATTGCGGAGTCAATCCTGCTTAGGAGTGAAAGTAATAGGGCAATTGTTATGGGGGATTTTAACTTGACTAATATTGACTGGAATTGTTATAGCTCTAGCTCGTTAGAGGGGTCAGTTTTTGTTCAAAGCGTGCAGGAAGGTTTTTTGACTCAGTATGTAGACAGGCCAACTAGAGGTGAGGCTATATTGGATCTGGTGCTGGGAAATGAGCCAGACCAGGTGCTAGACTTGGAAGTTGGTGTGCATTTTGGTGATAGTGACCACAATTCGGTTACGTTCACCTTAGTGATGGAAAGGGATAGGCATGAACCTCGGGCCAGTGGTTTTAGCTGGGGGAAGGGTAATTATGAGGCTATTAGGAGAGAATTAGGAAACATAGGTTGGACTAGGAGATTACAGGGACTGGGAACGTCCGACATGTGGAGTTTTTTCAAGGAGCAGCTACTGCGAGTCTGTGATAGGTATGTCCCTGTCAGGCAAGGAGGAATTGGTAGGGCTAGGGAACCGTGGTGCACCAAAAAAGTTTCTTTGTTGGTTAAAAAGAAAAAGGAGGCTTATGTTCGGATGAGACGTGAGCACTCGGGTAGTGCACTAGAAAGCTTTAGATTGGCTAAGAGGGAGTTGAAGAGCGAGCTTAGAAGGGCTAAAAGGGGACATGAGAAGACTTTGGCGGATAGGGTTAAAGAGAATCCTAAGGCGTTCTATAGGTATGTCAAGAACAGAAGGTTGGTTAGGGCAAGTTTAGGGCCAGTTATAGATGGCAGAGGGAAGTTATGTGTGGAACCGGAGGAGATTGGTGAAGCATTGAACCAATATTTCTCTTCGGTGTTCACGCAAGGGGACATGAATATAGCTGAGGAGGACACTGGGTTGCAAGGGAGTAGAATAGACAGTATTACAGTTGATAAGGAGGATGTGCAGGATATTCTGGAGGGTCTGAAAATAGATAAATCCCCTGGTCCGGATGGGATTTATCCAAGGATTCTCTGGGAGGCAAGAGAAGTGATTGCAGAGCCTCTGGCTCTGATCTTCAGGTCGTCGTTGGCCTCTGGTATAGTACCAGAAGATTGGAGGTTAGCGAATGTTGTCCCATTGTTTAAGAAGGGGAACAGAGACTTCCCCGGGAATTATAGACCGGTGAGTCTCACTTCTGTTGTCGGCAAGATGTTGGAAAAAATTATAAGGGATAGGATTTATAGTTATTTGGAGAGTAATGAATTGATAGGTGATAGTCAGCATGGTTTTGTGGCAGGTAGGTCGTGCCTTACTAACCTTATTGAGTTTTTTGAGAAAGTGACCAAGGAGGTGGATGGGGGCAAGGCAGTGGACGTGGTATATATGGATTTTAGTAAGGCGTTTGATAAGGTTCACCATGGTAGGCTTCTGCAGAAAATGCTGATGTATGGGATTGGGGGTGATCTAGGAAATTGGATCAGGAATTGGCTAGCGGATAGGAAACAGAGGGTGGTGGTTGATAGTAAATATTCATCATGGAGTGCGGTTACAAGTGGTGTACCTCAGGGATCTGTTTTGGGGCCACTGCTGTTTGTAATATTTATTAATGATCTGGATGAGGGTATAGTTGGGTGGATTAGCAAATTTGCTGATGACACCAAAGTCGGTGGTGTGGTAGACAGTGAGGAAGGGTGTCGTAGTTTGCAGGAAGACTTAGACAGGTTGCAAAGTTGGGCCGAGAGGTGGCGGATGGAGTTTAATGCGGAGAAGTGTGAGGTAATTCACTTTGGTAGGAATAACAGATGTGTTGAGTATAGGGCTAACGGGAGGACTTTGAATAGTGTGGAGGAGCAGAGGGATCTAGGTGTATGTGTGCATAGATCCCTGAAAGTTGGGAATCAAGTAGATAAGGTTGTTAAGAAGGCATATGGTGTCTTGGCGTTTATTGGTAGGGGGATTGAATTTAGGAGTCGTAGCGTTATGTTGCAACTGTACACAACTCTGGTGCGGCCGCACTTGGAGTACTGTGTGCAGTTCTGGTCCCCACATTACAGGAAGGATGTGGAGGCTTTGGAGAGGGTGCAGAGGAGGTTTACCAGGATGTTGCCTGGTATGGAGGGGAGATCCTATGAGGAGAGGCTGAGGGATTTGGGATTGTTTTCGCTGGAAAGGCGGCGGCTAAGAGGGGATCTTATTGAAACATATAAGATGATTAGAGGTTTAGATAGGGTGGATAGTGATAGCCTTTTTCCTCTGATGGAGAAATCCAGCACGAGGGGGCATGGCTTTAAATTGAGGGGGGGTAGTTATAGAACCGATGTCAGGGGTAGGTTCTTTACCCAGAGGGTGGTGAGGGATTGGAATGCCCTGCCAGCATCAGTAGTAAATGCGCCTAGTTTGGGGGCGTTTAAGAGATCCGTAGATAGGTTCATGGACGAAAAGAAATTGGTTTAGGTTGGAGGGTCACAGTTTTTTTTTTTAACTGGTCGGTGCAACATCGTGGGCCGAAGGGCCTGTTCTGCGCTGTAATGTTCTATGTTCTATGTTCATAGCTAAGACCCTCCATACCAGGCAACATCCTGGTAAACCTTCCCTGCACTCTCTCTAACGCCTCCACGTCCTTCTGGTAGTGCGGCAACCAGAACTGGACGCAGTACTCCAAATGTGGCCTAACCAGCATTCTATACAGCTGCATCATCAGACTCCAGCTTTTGTGCTCTATATCCCGTCCTATAAAGGCAAGCATACCATATGCCTTCTTCACCACCTTCTCCACCTGTGTTGCCACCTTCAAGGATTTGTGGACTTGCACACCTAGGTCCCTCTGTGTTTCTATACTCTTGATGACTCTGCCATTTATTGTATAACTCCTCCCGACATTATTTCTTCCAAAATGCATCACTTCGCATTTATCCAGATTAAATTCCATCTGCCACCTCTCCGCCCAATTTTCCAGCCTATCTCTATCCTGCTGTATTGTCCGACAATGTTCATCGTTATCCGCAAGTCCAGCCACCTTCGTGTCATCCACAAACTTGCTGATAACACCAGTTACACCTTCTTCCAAATCATTTATATATATCACAAATAGCAGAGGTCCCAGTACAGAGCCCTGCGGAACACCACTGGTAAACACAGTAAGAAGTTTAACAACACCAGGTTAAAGTCCAACAGGTTTATTTGGTAGCAAAAGCCACACAAGCTTTCGAGGCTCTGAGCCCCTTCTTCAGGTGAGTGGGAATTCTGTTCACAAACAGAACTTATAAGACACAGACTCAATTTACATGAATAATGGTTGGAATGCGAATACTTACAACTAATCCAGTCTTTAAGAAACAAAACAATGGGAGTGGAGAGAGCATCAAGACAGGCTAAAAAGATGTGTATTGTCTCCAGACAAGACAGCCAGTGAAACTCTGCAGGTCCACGCAACTGTGGGAGTTACAAATAGTGTGACATAAATTCTGATTCTAGGATCGCATGATAAAGACTCAGGAGGAAAAAAGCAGAAATATTTACGTGAAATAGTGTGACATAAACCCAATATCCCGGTTGAGGCCGTCCTTGTGTGTGCGGAACGTTGTCTACCTGATACGCTGCAAGAAAGGATGTCCCGAGGCATGGTACATTGGGGAAACTATGCAGACGCTGCGACAACGGATGAATGAACACCGCTCGACAATCACCAGGCAAGACTGTTCTCTTCCTGTTGGGGAGCACTTCAGCGGTCACGGGCATTCGGCCTCTGATATTCGGGTAAGCGTTCTCCAAGGCGGCCTTCGCGACACACGACAGCGCAGAGTCGCGGAGCAGAAACTGATAGCCAGGTTCCGCACACACAAGGACGGCCTCAACCGGGATATTGGGTTTATGTCACACTATTTCACATAAATATTTCTGCTTTTTTCCTCCTGAGTCTTTATCATGCGATCCTAGAATCAGAATTTATGTCACACTATTTGTAACTCCCACAGTTGCGTGGACCTGCAGAGTTTCACTGGCTGTCTTGTCTGGAGACAATACACATCTTTTTAGCCTGTCTTGATGCTCTCTCCACTCCCATTGTTTTGTTTCTTAAAGACTGGATTAGTTGTAAGTATTCGCATTCCAACCATTATTCATGTAAATTGAGTCTGTGTCTTATAAGTTCTGTTTGTGAACAGAATTCCCACTCACCTGAAGAAGGGGCTCAGAGCCTCGAAAGCTTGTGTGGCTTTTGCTACCAAATAAACCTGTTGGACTTTAACCTGGTGTTGTTAAACTTCTTACTGTGTTTACCCCAGTCCAACGCCGGCATCTCCACATCATGAACACCACTGGTCACAGACCTCCAGCCGGAAAAAGACCCTTCGACTGCTACTCTCTGTCTCCTGTGGCCAAGCCAGTTTTCTACCCATCTAGCCACCTCTCCTTGTATCCCATGAGCCTTAACCTTCTTAACCAACCTGCCATGACAGACTTTGTCAAATGCCTTACTGAAATCCATATAGACGACATCCACAGCCCTTCCTTCGTCAACCGTTTTTGTCACTTCCTCAAAAAGTTCCACCAAATTTGTAAGGCACGACCTTCCTCTTACAAAACCATGCTGTCTGTCACTAATGAGATTGTTCCGTTCTAAATGCACATACATCCTGTCTCTAAGAATCCTCTCCAACAACTTCCCTACCACAGACGTCAAACTCACCGGTCTATAATTTCCCGGGTTATCCCTGCTACCCTTCTTAAACAACGGGACCACATTCACTATCCTCCAATCCTCAGCGACCTCACCTGTGTCCAAAGAAGCGACAAAGATTTCCGTCAGAGGCCCAGCAATTTCATCTCTCGTCTTCCTGAGCAGTCTAGGATAGATGCCATCAGGCCCTGGGGCTTTGTCAGTTTTAATGTTCCGTAAAAAACCTAACACTTCCTCCCTTGTAATGGAGATTTTCTCTAACAGGTCAACACCTCCCTCCGAGACACTCCCGGTTAACACGTCCCTCTCCTTCGTGAATACCGATGCAAAGATAGTAGTAGATGTGGGTACAATTATGTCTTTTAAAAAGCAGTTAGACAGTTACATGGGTAAGATGGGTTTAGAGGGATATGGGCCAAATGCGGGCAATTGGGACGAGCCTAGGGGTTTAAAAAAAAGGGCGGCATGGACCAGTTGGGCCGAAGGGCCTATTTCCATGCTGTAAACCTCTATGACTCTTTGATTCTATATGTCTGCGCAGTGTGAATCATTATAAAGACCCAGTCATTGTCTCATAATATTCAGAGATCACGTTTGGAGGAGGAAGTAGAGGAACAGGAAGAAAGTGTCGGGGAGGAGCAGAAGGAAGGGAGGAGAACATATGTATCATTCCAAGCTGAAGAAAGTGAGCAGGGCCTCATAGTCAGGTTTTGCAGCAGTAAAAATCTCCTCCCCTCCAATGTGGACCCACCATTCCTCACAGTACATCTGGAGCAGATTGCTCTGCAAAGTTTCTTTGGCAATTTCACTCAATAAATGCCAACAGCAAAAAGCTTCACACAACTTTATATAGCATTTTGATTTGATTTATTATTGTCACATGTATTAACATACAGTGAAAAGTATTGTTTCTTGCGCGCTATACAGACAAAGCATACCGTTCATAGAGGAGGAAAGGAGAGAGTGCAGAATGTAATGTTACAGTCATAGCTAGGGTGTAGAGAAAGATCAACTTAATGCAAGGTAAGTCCATTCCAAAGTCTGACAGCAGCAGGGAAGAAGCTGTTCTTGAGTCAGTTGGTACATGACCTCAAACTTTTGTATCTTTTTCCTGAAGGAAGAAGGTGGAAGAGAGAATGTCCGGGGTGCATGGGGTCCTTAATTATGCTGGCTTCTTTGCCGAGGCAGCGGGAAGTGTAGACAGAGTCAATGGATGGGAGGCTGGTTTGTGTGATGGATTGGGCTACATTCACAACCTTTTGTAGTTCATTGCGGGCTTGGGCAGAGCAGGAGCCATACCGAGCTGTGATACAACCAGAAAGAATGTTTTCTATGGTGCATTTGTAAAAGTTGGTGAGAGTCATAGCGGACATGCCAAATTTCCTTCGTCTTCTGAGAAAGTAGAGGCGTTGGTGGACTTTCTTAACTATAGTGTCGGCGTGGGGGGGACCAGGACAGGACCAGAACTCCACAGCAGTACAGTTCTTGTGGAGACAAGTCCTGCCTTCCCATACCCTCCATCATGTTGTGTAACCCCACCACCAGGTTAAATAGAATAGATGTTGAACAAATCCAGCACCTCAAAACTCAGCAGCCATGAGGTGCTGTGGGCCGTCAGCAGGAGCAGGATTCTATCCAACCACAGTCTGTAACCTCACAGCCCGGCACATTCCCCAGGATATCAATATCACCAAACTGGGAAATCAACACCGGTCCAATGGAGAGTGCAGGAGAGCAAACCGAAAGTGAGGTGTCAATCTGGTGAAGCTACAGAACTATGTGCGTGCCAAACAGTGTAAACAGCATAGGATATACCGATTAAAGCAAATCACTGTGGATGCTGGAATCTGAAACCAAAAGAGAAAACACTGGAAAATCTCAGCAGGTCTGGCAGCAGCTGGAAGGAGAGAAAAGAGCTGAAGTTTCGAGTCCAGATGACCCTTTGTCAAAGATGGGACAAAGAGTCATCTGGACTTGAAACGTCAGCGCTTTTTTCTCTTTACAGATGGTGCCAGGCCTGCTGAGATTTTCCAGCATTTTCCCTTTTGGTTATAGGACATACTGAGGGAAGACATCCCACACCCACGGATCAGATAAAAATTCTGCAGTCCGGACACAGCCAGTCGTGAATGATGGTGGATAACGAAACAACTCACTGCAGAAGGAGACTCCATGAATATCCCTGACTTCAATGATGGGGGGGCCCAGCACATCAGTGTGAAAGACAAGACTGAAGCTTTTGCAAAAATCTTCATCCTTGAGCTCCAATGAGTAGATCCAATGTGCCCAGCAATATAGTTGTCAGTCTTCAGCCAATTCAAGTTATTCTAAGCGAAATCAAGAAATGGTTGAAGGCACTGGATATGGCAAAAGCGGTGGACACTGACCCTGAAGACTTGTACTCCTGAATTACTCACAACCCAAGCCAAGCTCTTCAAGAACAGTAACAGCAGCATTTACCCCGCAATGTGGAAATTGGCCAGGATTGTCCTGTCCACAAAAAGCAAGATGAATCCAATCCAGCTAAATATTGCCCTGAAATTTTACTCTTCATCATCAGCAAAACGATGGAAGGTGTCATCAAGAGTGCTCTCAACTGGCACCTACTCTAAAATAACCAGCTCACCCACTCTACAATAACCTGCTCACCCACTCTACAATAACCTGCTCACCCACTCTACAATAACCTGCTCACCTACTCTACAATAACCTGCTCACCCACTCTACAATAACCTGCTCACCCACTCTACAATAACCTGCTCACCTACTCTACAATAACCTGCTCACCCACTCTACAATAACATAGAACATAGAACATAGAACACTACAGCGCAGAACAGGCCCTTCGGCCCACGATGTTGCACCGACCAGTTAAAAAAAAACTGTGACCCTCCAACCTAAACCAATTTCTTTTCGTCCATGAACCTATCCACGGATCTCTTAAACGCCCCCAAACTAGGCGCATTTACTACTGATGCCGGCAGGGCATTCCAATCCCTCACCACCCTCTGGGTAAAGAACCTACCCCTGACATCGGTTCTATAACTACCCCCCCTCAATTTAAAGCCATGCCCCCTCGTGCTGGATTTCTCCATCAGAGGAAAAAGGCTATCACTATCCACCCTATCTAAACCTCTAATCATCTTATATGTTTCAATAAGATCCCCTCTTAGCCGCCGCCTTTCCAGCGAAAACAATCCCAAATCCCTCAGCCTCTCCTCATAGGATCTCCCCTCCATACCAGGCAACATCCTGGTAAACCTCCTCTGCACCCTCTCCAAAGCCTCCACATCCTTCCTGTAATGTGGGGACCAGAACTGCACACAGTACTCCAAGTGCGGCCGCACCAGAGTTGTGTACAGTTGCAACATAACGCTACGACTCCTAAATTCAATCCCCCTACCAATAAACGCCAAGACACCATATGCCTTCTTAACAACCTTATCTACTTGATTCCCAACTTTCAGGGATCTATGCACACATACACCTAGATCCCTCTGCTCCTCCACACTATTCAAAGTCCTCCCGTTAGCCCTATACTCAACACATCTGTTATTCCTACCAAAGTGAATTACCTCACACTTCTCCGCATTAAACTCCATCCGCCACCTCTCGGCCCAACTTTGCAACCTGTCTAAGTCTTCCTGCAAACTACGACACCCTTCCTCACTGTCTACCACACCACCGACTTTGGTGTCATCAGCAAATTTGCTAATCCACCCAACTATACCCTCATCCAGATCATTAATAAATATTACAAACAGCAGTGGCCCCAAAACAGATCCCTGAGGTACACCACTTGTAACCGCACTCCATGATGAATATTTACTATCAACCACCACCCTCTGTTTCCTATCCGCTAGCCAATTCCTGATCCAATTTCCTAGATCACCCCCAATCCCATACATCTGCATTTTCTGCAGAAGCCTACCATGGTGAACCTTATCAAACGCCTTACTAAAATCCATATATACCACGTCCACTGCCTTGCCCCCATCCACCTCCTTGGTCACTTTCTCAAAAAACTCAATAAGGTTAGTAAGGCACGACCTACCTGCCACAAAACCATGCTGACTATCACCTATCAATTCATTACTCTCCAAATAACTATAAATCCTATCCCTTATAATTTTTTCCAACATCTTGCCGACAACAGAAGTGAGACTCACCGGTCTATAATTCCCGGGGAAGTCTCTGTTCCCCTTCTTAAACAATGGGACAACATTCGCTAACCTCCAATCTTCTGGTACTATACCAGAGGCCAACGACGACCTGAAGATCAGAGCCAGAGGCTCTGCAATCACTTCTCTTGCCTCCCAGAGAATCCTTGGATAAATCCCATCCGGACCAGGGGATTTATCTATTTTCAGACCCTCCAGAATATCCTGCACATCCTCCTTATCAACTGTAATACTGTCTATTCTACTCCCTTGCAACCCAGTGTCCTCCTCAGCTATATTCATGTCCCCTTGCGTGAACACCGAAGAGAAATATTGGTTCAATGCTTCACCAATCTCCTCCGGTTCCACACATAACTTCCCTCTGCCATCTATAACCTGCTCACCCACTCTACAATAACCTGCTCACCTACTCTAAAATAACCAGCTCACCCACTCTACAATAACCTGCTCACCCACTCTACAATAACCTGCTCACCTACTCTACAATAACCTGCTCACCTACTCTACAATAACCTGCTCACCTACTCTACAATAACCTGCTCACCTACTCTACAATAACCTGCTCACCTACTCTACAATAACCTGCTCACCTACTCTAAAATAACCAGCTCACCCACTCTACAATAACCTGCTCACCCACTCTACAATAACCTGCTCACCTGCTGTACAATAACCTGCTCACCTACTCTACAATAACCTGCTCACCTACTCTACAATAACCTGCTCACCCACTCTACAATAACCTGCTCACCTACTCTACAATAACCTGCTCACCTACTCTACAATAACCTGCTCACCTACTCTACAATAACCTGCTCACCTACTCTACAATAACCTGTTCACCTACTCTACAATAACCTGCTCACCTACTCTACAATAACCTGCTCACCTACTCTAAAATAACCAGCTCACCCACTCTACAATAACCTGCTCACCCACTCTACAATAACCTGCTCACCTGCTGTACAATAACCTGCTCACCTACTCTACAATAACCTGCTCACCTACTCTACAATAACCTGCTCACCTACTCTACAATAACCTGCTCACCTACTCTACAATAACCTGCTCACCTACTCTACAATAACCTGCTCACCCATTCTACAATAACCTGTTCACCTACTCGACAATAACCTGTTCACCTACTCTACAATAACCTGCTCACCCACTCTACAATAACCTGCTCACCCACTCTACAATAACCTGCTCACCTACTCTACAATAACCTGCTCACCTGCTGTACAATAACCTGTTCACCTACTCTACAATAACCTGCTCACCCACTCTACAATAACCTGCTCACCTACTCTACAATAACCTGCTCACCTACTCTACAATAACCTGCTCACCTACTCTACAATAACCTGCTCACCTACTCTACAATAACCTGCTCACCCACTCTACAATAACCTGTTCACCTACTCGACAATAACCTGTTCACTTACTCTACAATAACCTGCTCACCCACTCTACAATAACCTGCTCACCCACTCTACAATAACCTGCTCACCTACTCTACAATAACCTGCTCACCTGCTGTACAATAACCTGTTCACCTACTCTACAATAACCTGCTCACCTACTCTACAATAACCTGCTCACCTGCTGTACAATAACCTGTTCACCTACTCTACAATAACCTGCTCACCTACTCTACAATAACCTGCTCACCTACTCTACAATAACCTGCTCACCCACTCTACAATAACCTGTTCACCTACTCGACAATAACCTGTTCACCTACTCTACAATAACCTGCTCACCCACTCTACAATAACCTGCTCACCCACTCTACAATAACCTGCTCACCTGCTGTACAATAACCTGTTCACCTACTCTACAATAACCTGCTCACCTACTCGACAATAACCTGTTCACCTACTCTACAATAACCTGTTCACCTACTCTACAATAACCTGCTCACCTACTCTACAATAACCTGTTCACCTACTCTACAATAACCTGTTCACCTACTCTACAATAACCTGCTCACCTACTCTACAATAACCTGCTCACCTACTCTACAATAACCTGCTCACCTACTCTACAATAACCTGCTCACCTACTCTACAATAACCTGCTCACCCACTCTACAATAACCTGTTCACCTACTCTACAATAACCTGCTCACCTACTCTACAATAACCTGCTCACCTGCTGTACAATAACCTGTTCACCTACTCTACAATAACCTGCTCACCTACTCGACAATAACCTGCTCACCTGCTGTACAATAACCTGCTCACCCACTCTACAATAACCTGCTCACCTACTCTACAATAACCTGCTCACCTACTCTACAATAACCTGCTCACCTACTCTACAATAACCTGCTCACCTACTCGACAATAACCTGCTCACCCACTCTACAATAACCTGTTCACCTACTCTACAATAACCTGCTCACCTACTCTACAATAACCTGCTCACCCACCCTACAATAACCTGCTCACCTACTCTACAATAACCTGCTCACCTGCTGTACAATAACCTGTTCACCTACTCTACAATAACCTGCTCACCTACTCGACAATAACCTGCTCACCTGCTGTACAATAACCTGCTCACCCACTCTACAATAACCTGCTCACCTACTCTACAATAATCTGCTCACCTACTCTACAATAACCTGCTCACCTACTCGACAATAACCTGCTCACCCACTCTACAATAACCTGCTCACCTACTCTACAATAACCTGCTCACCTGCTGTACAATAACCTGCTCACCTGCTGTACAATAACCTGCTCACCTACTCGACAATAACCTGCTCACCTACTCGACAATAACCTGCTCATTGACACTCAATTTGGGTTCCACCAGGATCACTCAGCTCCTGACCTCACTACAGCCTTGGTCCAAACATGGACAAAAGAGGTGGAGTCAAGAAATGAGGTGTGAGTGACTGCCTTTGACATCAAAGCAGTATTTGTCCAAGTGTGGCATCAAGGCGCCCAGGCAAGATTGGAGTAAATGGGAATCAAGGGAAAAGTCTCCACTGGTTGGACTCAAACTAGCATACAGGAAGATGGCTGTGGTTGTTGGAGGTCGATCATCTCTGTCTTGGGTCATCACTATCGGAGTTCCTCTTGGCAGTGTCCGAGCCCCGTTATCTTCAGCTGCTTCACCAATGATCTTTCAGAAGCAGCAAGACCTGGACAATATTCAGGCTTGGGCTGACAAGTAACATCCGTGCCATACGAGTGTCAGGCAATAACCATCTCTCACAAGAGAGAATCTCCCCGTCACCCCATGACATTCAATGGTATGAACATCACTGACTCCCCCACTATTAGCATCCTGGAAATCACCATTGACCAGGAATTTAACCAGCTATATTCCCGCTGTCGATACAAGAGAAGATCAGGGGCTGGAATCCTGTCCATCACATTAGCAGGGCGACAATATTAACCACAGTTTCTGGAAAGTTCCAGCAGCAAGTATTAAAACAAAATAATTCCTCTCTCAGCGTGTGGAACCTCACATATTATTGTACAGGCCCCTTGTATTGAATGAAAGCAAAGGGAGTGCAGACAAACAGGCTCCCCCAACCAGAGCGATCACAAAAGAGAGAAATTGAAACTTGTTATACTGAAGAGATCCTATTGGCCACCTCAATGGGTTCTGGCCAGAATGGCTGCAACTAACTGTGAAGCTGCAATCAACTCATGAATGGACCACATCACATAACCCAAGCCTCAGGGCCTTTTGGACAATTTTAATGTTTCATCTTTGGCCTCACATGCAGTTTGTTCAATTTCTCACCGAGGAAAACCAAGAAAGAGGACTCCAGGCTGAACAACAGCCTACTCCCCAAAGCATGTCTCTGCTGAAAGATTCCCTCCCATTGGCTGCAGAACTGACCCAGGGCGGAATTTTCCCGGCACGTCTGCCCAAGGTTCACACGTTCCCGCCGAGGCCAATGGAGAATTCCGCTCTCTGAGCCTCGCCGGCCCCCGGAATCAGGGAGGGCGTGCGGTAAAATTCTGGGCTCTGAGCACCAACTTCACCCTGTGAGAACAGCACCAACTGAACAAACCAACTCAACTTGAGCTCCAACCTGAAAAAAGCTCGTCACTGGACTCTGACAACGATGTGAACCAATATTAATTTCTGTGCTTCTTTTATTGTTACTATTCTTAGTTTACTGTGCGTGTGTGTGTGTGTGTGTGTCTGTGTCTGTTTCTGTGTGTGTGTCTGTGTGTGTGTCTGTGTGTGTGTGTCTGTGTGTGTCTGTGTGTGTGCGTCTGTGTCTGTTTCTGTGTGTGTGTCTGTGTGTGTGTCTGTGTCTGTGTGTGTGTCTGTGTCTGTGTGTGTGTGTGTGTGTCTGTGTGTGTGTGTCTGTGTGTGTGTGTGTGTGTGTGTGTCTGTGTGTGTGTGTGTCTGTGTGTGTGTGTCTGTGTGTGTGAGTGTCTCTGTGTGTCTGTGTGTGTGTGTATATGTGTGTGTGTGTGTGTGCATCTGTGTGTGTCTATGTGTGTGTGTCTGTGTGTGTGTGTCTGTGTGTGTGAGTGTCTCTGTGTGTCTGTGTGTGTGTGTATATGTGTGTGTGTGTGTGCATCTGTGCGTGTCTGTGTGTGTGTGTGTCTGTGTGTGTGTGTCTGTGTGTGTGTGTATATGTGTGTGTGTGCATCTGTGTGTGTCTGTGTGTGTGTGTCTGTGTGTGTGTGTCTGTGTGTGTGAGTGTCTCTGTGTGTCTGTGTGTGTGTGTATATGTGTGTGTGTGTGTGCATCTGTGTGTGTGTGCATGTCTGTGTGTGTGTGTGTCTGTGTGTGTGTGTGTGTGTGTGTCTGTGTGTGTGTGTGTGCGTGTGTATATGTGTGTGTGTGCATCTGTGTGTGTCTGCGTGTGTGTGTGTGAGTGTGTGTTGTTGAGTGTGCGTGAGTGTGTGTGTGAGTCTGTGCATCTGTGTGTCTGTGTGTGTGCATGTGTGTGTGTGTGTATGTGTGCGTGCATGTGAGTGTGCGTGAGTGTGTGTGTGTGAGTGTGTGTGTGTGTGTGTGTGTGTGTGTGTCTGTGTGTGTGTGTGTCTGTGTGTGTGTGTGCGTGTGTGTGTGTGTTGTTGAGTGTGTGTGAATGTGTGTGTGAGTCTGTGCATCTGTGTGTCTGTGTGTGTGCATGTGTGTGTGTGTGTATGTGTGCGTGCATGTGAGTGTGCGTGAGTGTGTGTGTGTGAGTGTGTGTGTGTCTGTGTGTGTGTGTGTGTGTGTCTGTGTGTGTGTGCGTGTGTGTGTGTGTTGTTGAGTGTGTGTGAGTGTGTGTCATCATGTTGTGCCTGTTTTCTGGCACGAAGAATATAGAACATAGAACAGTACAGCACAGAACAGGCCCTTCGGCCCACAATGTTGTGCCGAGCTTTATCTGAAACCAAGATCAAGCTATCCCACTCCCTATCATCCTGGTGTGCTCCATGTGCCTATCCAATAACCACTTAAATGTTCCTAAAGTGTCTGACTCCACTATCACTGCAGGCAGTCCATTCCACACCCCAACCACTCTCTGCGTAAAGAACCTACCTCTGATATGCTTCCTATATCTCCCACCATGAACCCTATAGTTATGCCCCCATGTAATAGCTCCATCCACCCGAGGAAATAGTCTTTGAACTTTCACTCTATCTATCCCCTTCATCATTTTATAAACCTCTATTAAGTCTCCCCTCAGCCTCCTCCGCTCCAGAGAGAACAGCCCTAGCTCCCTCAACCTTTCCTCATAAGACCTACCCTCCAAACCAGGCAGCATCCTGGTAAATCACCTCTGCACTCTTTCCAGCGCTTCCATATCCTTCTTATAGTGAGGTGACCAGAACTGCACACAATATTCCAAATGTGGTCTCACCAAGGTCCTGTACAGTTGCAGCATAACCCCACGGCTCTTAAACTCCAACCCCCTGTTAATAAAAGCTAACACACTATAGGCCTTCTTCACAGCTCTATCCACTTGAGTGGCAACCCTTAGAGATCTGTGGATATGGACCCCAAGATCTCTCTGTTCCTCCACAGTCTTCAGAACCCTACCTTTGACCCTGTAATCCACATTTAAATTTGTCCTACCAAAATGAATCACCTCACATTTATCAGGGTTAAACTCCATTTGCCATTTTTCAGCCCAGCTTTGCATCCTATCTATGTCTCTTTGCAGTCTACAACAACCCTCCACCTCATCCACTACTCCACCAATCTTGGTGTCATCAGCAAATTTACTGATCCACCCTTCAGCCCCCTCCTCTAAGTCATTAATAAAAATCACAAAGAGCAGAGGACCAAGCACTGATTCCTGTGGCACTCCGCCAGCAACCTGCCTCCAGTCCGAAAATTTTCCATCCACCACCACCCTCTGTCTTCGATCAGACAGCCAGTTACCTATCCAATCGGCCAACTTTCCCTCTATCCCACACCTCCTCACTTTCATCATAAGCCGACCATGGGGACCTTATCAAACGCCTTACTAAAATCCATGGATATGACATCAACTGCCCTACCTTCATCAACACACTTAGTTACCTCCTCAAAAAATTCTATCAAATTTGTGAGGCACGACTTGCCCTTCACAAATCCGTGCTGACTATCCCGGATTAATCCGCATCTTTCTAAATGGTCGTAAATCCCATCCCTAAGGACCTTTTCCATCAATTTACCAACCACCGAAGTAAGACTAACCGGTCTATAATTACCAGGGTCATTTCTATTCCCTTTCTTAAACACAGGAACAACATTCGCCACTCTCCAGTCCTTTGGCACCATCCCCGTGGACAGCGAGGACCCAAAGATCAAAGCCAAAGGCTCTGCAATCTCATCCCTTGCCTCCCAAAGAATCCTAGGATACATTTCATCAGGCCCAGGGGACTTATCGACCTTCAGTTTATTCAAAACTGCCAGGACATCCTCCCTCCGAACATCTATTTCCTCCAGCCTATTAGTCTGTAACACCTTCTCTTCCTCAAAAACATGGCCCCTCTCCTTGGTGAGGGGCCTCTACTTGGTAAAGCTGGGCATGAGGCGAGTAGCACGATCCGCACCCACCTCCACACCCACCCCCACACCCACCCCCACACCCACCTCCACACCCACCCCCACACCCACCCCCACACCCACCTCCACACCCACCCCCACACCCACCCCCACGCCCACCCCCACGCCCACCCCCACGCCAACCTCCGCGCCAGTGCCCCCTTTACCAATGGCTGAAAATGGCCGCATTTAAATTGACTTAATTGGCTGGACGCCCAAACTCACCGGCACTTCCCCCTTTACCATCGCGTTTGCCCGTCCAGATACGGCGCGAAACAGACATGGTCGGCAAAGGTCCGATTCGGGTGCTCCAGCTTCTGAGGAGGTACGTTCAGAGCTTCCAGCGGCTCTCTGACTCAGAGCGGTGGTGGTGAGTGGGGAATGGGGAATGGGGTGTGGCGGGGGGAGCGGTTGGCTCTCTGGTGGTGGGGTGGGGGGGGAGGCGGGTCAGGTGGCTGACTGGTGGGGGTGGAGGGAAGCGGGTCAAGTGGCTCTCTGGTTGGGGGGGGGGCGGGGGAAAGAGGGTCCGCTGCCACTCTGCATGTGACCAGTGGGGGGACGGGGGTCCAGTGCCACTGCGTGTGATTGGTGGGGAGGGGACAAGGGGGGGCAGAGGGCCATGATCGGTCTGGGTAATGGAGGGGTGGGGGGGATAAGGGGGTCAGTAATGTTGTGGGGGTGGGGCAATGCCTGTGGGGGCCGGGGGAAGCATTATTCAGCCTGGGAGTGATGTGGTAGGGGAGCGTTTTTCTATTTTTTCTCTGCGCATGTGCAGTTGGAGGCGCCGATCGGAGCTGAAGGATTTCAGGCGGGTTAAGCCCCGCCCACAGGCTTCTGATTCGGAATCGCTGCTATTTTTTCAGGCAGGGTGTGTATGGGGGCGCCTCAGAACGGGTCTAAAAGCTCCCAGTTTCAAGTCCGCCCAGCACTTGGAATTGAAATGGTGAAATAGGGCAGTGAGTGTTCGGGAAACACAGCCAACTGACAGCAATTCAAAAAACACAAATTCTCCATCCTCACTGGCAATGGTGGCGAGATGTGAATGGCTGGAGAATTCTGACCACATTCTACTTGTGAACTGTTGATGAGAATAAAGATATTTAGATTGCCTCTCTCCCCTGCCAATAACAGCTGTTAGATCATAAATATGACAGCGATTACACCCTGTTTTGCAAGAACTAATCTGATATAACTCTCCATCGAGCATCTGCAGTATTTTGTTTATGACTTATTTTTTCATGTTTTTCCTTGTGTCTGCCAATAAGAAAAGGAAAGTTATTGCGTTTATATATCATCTTTCACACCCTCGTGATGTTCCAAAATGTTTCAGAGTCAAATAATTTTCAGAGCAATTTGTAAACTCTTCTATCAAATGCCAAATGCAATCAGGAAACAATTTAATTACAGGAAATGAATCCTTGGCTTTGACAGGGTTTCAGAAAGCATTTTCATTCGTGATAGCATGAAGAATATGATTAAGAAGTGAACCGCGATATTGTGAAAATTATTCTGATCATTTAACAAAACTTTGTTACAAAAAAGGGATGAAGCAACAAGACCGATATCGATTAAAGCAAATTACTGCGGGTGCTGGAATCTGAAACCAAAAGAGAAAATACTGGAAGATCTCAGCAGGTCTGGCAGCATCTGTTAGGAGAGAAAAGAGCTGATGTTTCGAGTCCAGGTGACCTGTATCCAGACCAATTGAGAAGTGAATGGTTCAGATGAAAAGCATTTGAAACAGACATCCTACTATGAAGTACTGAGGAGTAAGGGCAGAGACTGAAATACTTCTCCTGGAACAAGAATGTGAACATTACTATTCCACCTCGTACAGGATTACACACATGATCTTGAGTCAAAGTTTTACACAGGTTTGTTGTTACTAGCAACTTGCCGTTTTTTAAGGTTTTTTAAAGTTTATTTATTAGTATCACAAGTGGGCTTATATTAACACTGCAACGAAGAAACAGAAAATCCCTTAGTCGCCACACTCGGGCGCCTGTTCGGGTACACTGAGGGAGAATTTAGCACGGCCAATGCCCCTAACCAGCACGTCTATCGAACTGTGGGAGGAAACCGGAGCACCCGAAGAAAACCCACACAGACATGGGGAGAAAGTGCAGACTCTGCGCAGACAGTGATGCATTTATTCCAAATCTCTCCAGTCGTGTCTGCTTCCTCTTCTGTTTTACCAGTTTGAGATGATCTCACTTTTCACAATTTCTGTACCTCTTCCAGCAATATTATATCTGCCCTTCTCCAACACCGGCCTCTCACACATTCCTATTTTAATTGCACCACCATTGATGGCTGTGCTTTCAGCTGCCGAAGCCTGATACTCTGGAATTGACTCATGAACCTCTCCCTCCCTCGGACTTTCTCCGCATTGAGGACAGATAAAGAACAAAGAACAGTACAGTACAGGAACAGGCCCTTCGGCCCTCCAAGCCTGCGCCGATCATGATGTCTGCCTAAACTAAAACCGTACGCACTTAGAGAGCCCGTATCCTTCCATTCCCATCCTATTCATGTATTCCCTTGAAATTCCACTATCGTACCTGCTCCCACCACCTCCCCGGGCAGTGTGTTCTAGACATTCACCACCCTCTGTAAAAAACTGGCCCCTCACTTCTCCTCTAAGCTTTTCCCCATGCGCTTATCTTAAAAACTTAATAACATATCTCAAATAACATCTCTTCAACAAAGCTACTGCCTACCTCAGCATCAAATTTTGTTTGGTAACTTCCTGGTGAAGCACCTTGTGACATTTGACAAAGTTAAAAGGCGCTATATAAATGCACGTTTTAGTTGCTGTTGCCAAGTGAGACTGAACTCGATTGTTAAGAAACTGCAGCCAGAAATTTAACTGAACCCGGCCAGCAGGGATGGAGCAAGTCAGTGCTGCGTATCGAGGGAGTTGATTCACTGACCTGTTAACTCTGCTGCTCACTGAGGTCTGCTTCACACCCACCAGAAACAAATCAGTGACTTATGAATAGATTCGATTTGGGTCTCACTGCGTGATTGAAAGCTGGCTGCTATTTCATCTGGTAAGAGAGGGGATGTGATTGATCTGGAGTTGCCAATCTTCCATGGTTGCCACGACTCCTCCAGTAATTAAAGCCACGGCTGAGAGGGACGTAGGAGAAAAATCACAGATATATTAAAAATGTGTATATTTTATCTCGGGTGGCACAGTGTACATAGAGTGGCAGCAGCACCCCCCACCCCCACCAATTAGGCCCCCAATAGGGCGTGCCCCCACTGGCCCTGTCCCCTTGACACTGCCCGATGCCCAGTGGGCAGTGCTAATGTGCCCCTTGAATATTGCCAGTCATCCCATTGGGCAGTGCCAGGGGGCCAGGCTGGCACTGCCAGGCTGGCACTGCCAGAAGGCACCCCTGATGCGCTATTCAGATACGAGGCTTGAAGCTCAGTAAATGAAAGGCTTTTATTTACTGTTAATGAAGCTACCAGAACTTATATACACTATCCCAGACTGAAGGGGTCCCGGCCAGAGCAGGGACTCTTATACCTCTCCTAGGAGGCGGAGCCCGACTGGGATGTGCCACAACACTACAGTACAAAGGTGTAACAACCCCACCCTAACCCCAACAGCAACAATAGCACAACCCAACAGTAACATATGTACATCCTTGTAGTCCTGGCCAGCCCCTGGCTCAGCACTATCCAGTGGGAACCAACGATGGTTCACCACATTCACCCCTCCTTTGAAAACAAAGGCTAGCGGGGTACAAAAAAACCAGAATAAAATGTCAGCAGTCTATAAGTTCAGACGGTCAGGGGGACCGCACCGTCATTGTGACCTCCTCAATACCAGCGGTGACACCGGAGTAGGCACTTGCGGTGGCGTTCTCCCCAAAACGGCGTCCAGCTGTTCTTCCATGGACTCACAGGCCGGTTGACCTTGAGGTGACGGTAGTCCAGGGGATCCTGACACGCCCTGCGGTGGCGACCATCTTCTGGGCTCAGGCAAGCTGTACATGGGAGTAAAATGGTTAAGCAATCGTCCCGATGCTGCCCGCGCCGTGTCCGGGGAAGAAATAAGAGATAATGGGTTTGTTACTGGGGGTATGGGAGCGACAGGGGTTGCTACGTCCCCTGCTGGCGCCAGGTCTCGGATCGAGACCGTGTCCTCTCGCCCGTCAGGGTATGCCACATAGGCATACTGAGGGTTGGCGTGGAGGAGATGGACCTGTTCGACCAACGTGTCGGACTTGCGGGCCCTTACATGTCGCCGCAGGAGGACGGGTCCTGAGTACATCAACTAAGACGGTAATGAGGTCCCCGAGGAAGTCTTCCGAGGGAATGAGAACATCCTCTCGTGGGGAGTAGCATTGGTTGCCGTACACAGGAGGGAGCGAATAGAATGGAGCGCATCAGGGAGCACCTCTTGCCAACGGGAGACTGGAAGACCTTTTGACTTCAACGCCAGTAAGACAGCCTTCCAGACTGTAGCATTCTCGCGTTCCACCTGTCCATTACCCCTAGGGTTGTAACTCATGGTCTACTAGAGGCAATCCCGTATGAGAGCAGGAATTGCCTCAAGTCATCGCTCATGAACGACGAGCCCCTGTCGCTATGGATGTAGCTGGGATTCCCGAACAGGGTAAAAAGATCACGGAATGCCTTGATCACCGTGGCAGTGGATGTATCAGAGCAGGGAACAACAAACGGGAACCGGGAGTACTCATCGATGATATTGAGGAAGTACACGTTCCGATCTGTTGAGGGAAGGGGGCCCTTAAAATCAACACCCAGTCTCTCGAAGGGGCGAGTGGCCTTGACTAAATGTGCCCGGTCAGGTCGGTAAAAGTGCGGTTTGCATTCCGCGCAAATCCGACAGCTCCTTGTTACCGACCTGACGTCCTCCACCGAGTAAGGCAGGTTGCGGGCTTTTACAAAGTGGTAGAGCCGAGTGACCCCAGGATGGCACAGATCATTATGGAGGGCATGCAAACGGTCCTCCTGAATACTAGCGCATGTTCCACGCGAGAGGGCATCCGAGGGCTCATTGAGTTTCCCTGGACGATACATGATATCGTAGTTATAGGTGGAGAGTTCAATTCTCCACCGCAAGATCTTATCATTCTTGATCTTGCCCCTCTGCGTGTTGTTAAACATGAACGCCACGGACCGCTGGTCCGTGATCAGGGTGAACCGTTTTTCCCACCAAGTAATGGCGCCAGTGTCTGACGGCCTCCACAATGGCCTGGGCCTCCTTTTCCACCGCTGAATGCCGAATTTCGGGGCCTTGGAGGGTGCGGGAAAAAAATGCGACGGGCCTGCCCGCCTGGTTAAGTGTGGCGGCCAGGCCGAAATCAGATGCATCCCTCTCCACCTGAAAGGGGATGGACTCGTCTACCGCGTGCATCGTAGCTTTCGCGATGTCGGCTTTCAATTTATCGAAGGCCAATCGGGCCTCTGGCGTTAGGGGAAAAGTCGTGGACTTAATGAGCGGACGGGCTTTGTCCGCGTAGTTGGGAACCCACTGCGCATAATAAGAGAAGAAGTCTAAGCATCTTCTCAGTGCTTTTGCACTAGTAGGTAAGGGAAGTTCAGAAAGGGGGCGCATACGGTCTGGATCAGGGCCAATGACCCCGTTTTCCACCACGTATCCTAGGATGGCTAAACGGCGCGTACGAAACACACACTTCTACCTGTTGTAGGTCAAGTTCAGGCGAGATGCAGTGCGTAAGAAGTTCAGGAGGTTTGTGTCGTGGTCCTGCTGGTCATGGCCGCAGATGCTGACATTATCCAGGTACGGGAAGGTAGCCCGCAGCCTGTTCTGGTCCGCCATTCGGTCCATAGCACGCTGGAAGACCGAGACCCCATTGGTGACACCAAAGGGAACCCTGAGAAAATGATACAAGCGACCATCCGCCTCAAAAGCCGTGTATTGTCGGTCCTCTGGGCGAATGGGGAGTTGGTGGTAGGCAGACTTGAGGTCTATGGTGGAGAACACCCGGTACTGCGCAATCTGATTGACCATATCAGATATGCGCAGGAGAGGATACGCATCCAGCTGCGTGTATCGATTAATGGTCTGACTATAGTCAATGACCATCCGGGGTTTGTTCCCGCTCTTGACCACCGCGACCTGTGCTCTCCACGGACGAACACTGGGTTGTATGATCCTTTCTTTGAGGAGCCGCTGAACCTCAGATCTAATGAAGATCCGATCCTCAGTGCTGTAACGCCTACTTTTAGTCACGATGGGCTTGCAGCCTGGCACAAGATTCTGAAACAAGGAGGGTGTGGTGATCTTCAGCGTCGAGAGGCTACAGGCGGGGCGCGTTGGGCAATTTGGAGGCTGCTGCTGTTTTCCCACTGCCAGTGACGGGAGTGGCCCACCGTACTGTAGGATTACACTCCTCAAGTGGACCATGAAGTTTAGTCCGAGAAGTATTGGCGCGCAAAGATACGGCAACACAAGGAGCTTGAAGCGCTCGTAAACTGTGCCTTGTACTTTCAAGGTTACCACGCAACTCCCTAGCACGGCAACAGACCGGGACCTCGATGCCATAGGGATTGTCTGTTTGGCAGGTTGAATCTGGAGTCCACACCGCTTCACAGTGTCTGGGTGGATAAAGCTCTCAGTGCTTCCGCTGTCAAACAGACAATAAATCACATGATTATTTACCTGGATATTCATCATAGAACGGTTGAGTCTATGAGGCTTGGCCTGGTCCAGGATGATCAACGCCACCGTTGGTTCATGAACGCCACTGCAGGCAGCTGAAATCGATGCGGAGGACCCCTGCTGGTCGTTCGTGGTCAGTGTCAACCAACATGGCTGCCCCCATGAATCGCACGTGGGTGAGGGCGCCAAACTCAGCGACCCCTGGTGGTCATACTCCTCCGACTCCGTCGACCGTAATGGCGTCGTTCTGGTCTCGCACGTGGACGAACCCCACGACGACTTCAACGATGATGACCCAAGCTCTGAAGAATCGCAGACCGCACTGCCGTTCCTGGGTTTAGATCGGCACACTTTTGCATAATGCCCTTTTTTACCACATGCGGTGCACAATACAGCTTTGGCGGGACACTTTTGCCGGGTATGCTTCGCTCCTCCACAGAAGTAGCACCGCGGGCCACACGGGGCTGCAGCTGTCGTCTGGCCCGAATGGGAGCACGCCATTACACAGCATTTCGAACCCGAGGGACGAGGAGGGATTTGCGACTGCTCCTGCCACGTTGTCTCCACGTGGTCCTCCGGATATAAAACTTAGCTCTTTGAAGCAGACTCGAGCATCTCTGCTAACTCGATGGCCTGGGTAAGATTAAGGTTACCCTTCTCCAACAGTTTAAGTTGAATGTACGACGATCCGACCCCGGCCACAAACGCATCTCGGGCGAGGTCGTACATGTTCTGCTCAGCCGATACAGCTTTGCAGTCACAGCCCCTGGCTAGCTGTAGGAGCTCATTGGCATAGTCCTCCATCGTTTCGCCAGACTGCCGTCGTCGAGTGGCTAGGAGGTAACGAGCGTGTATCTCGTTAGGTGGTTTTGTATAGCGCTTCTTTAGAAGCTCGAGGACCTTAGGGTAATTAGTGGCCGCACGGATCGCGAGGTAGACAGTGTCGCTTACCCTCGCATGGAGGACCCGGAGTCTGTCACCATCTGTGGTGACCGCTGCGGAGGCTGCCAGGTAGTCTTCGAAACACTTCAGCCAGTGGTCGAAGGTGTTAGAAGCGCCCACCGCACGTGGATCGAGCGTAAGGCGTTCCGGCTTGAGAATTTGCTCCATACTCTCTTTTTTTTTCCGACGAGAGTTTAACAACAGTAAATAAAATTGATGCGCTATTCAGAGACGAGGCTTGAAGCTCAGTAAATGAAAGGCTTTTATTTACTGTTAACGAAGCTGCCAGAACTTATATACACGATCCCAGACTGAAGGGGTCCCGGCCAGAGCAGGGACTCTTATACCTCTCCCAGGAGGCGGAGCCCGACTGGGATGTGCCACAACACTACAGTACAAAGATGTAACAACCCCACCCTAATCCCAACAGCAACAATAGCACAACCCAACAGTAACATATGTACATCCTTGTAGTACTGGCCAGACCCTGGCTCAGTACTATCCAGTGGGAACCAACGATGGTTCACCACAACCCCCCCCCCCCGACCTCCTGGGGGAGCCTCCACGGTCTCTCTTCCCTCCAGCGGGGTCAGCTGCCTGTTTCCTGTTTGTGGGGAGCACTGGTAAACCCCGCTGGAGTGAACCACTCCCGGGAGAGAGAGGGGTGCGGGGAAACTCTCATGGAACAGACACTTCAGTCCTGAGCCAACTAATGAAATGCAAATTGAGATTTAAATATTTAAATCAGCCCCGCTGATGACTCGGAGCGGGAGGCCGTAGCGCCGAGCGGGGAACCCGCCGAATGGCTTCCGCTGATGTCCCCCAGACTGCGAGAGCAGCGCAGTGGGTGGGAGAATCGCACCCCCCCTACCCCCCCACCCCCCCACCCCCCACCCCCAGCCCCCCACCCCCCTCAGGGGGGAGATTGGTGAGGAGAAAGGCAACTAGCGCCATCTGTGGTGAACCATCGTTGGTTCCCACTGTGGGATTGTTCTAATGTTGTTGTTGGGTTAGGGTGGGATTGATACACCTGTGGTTGTTACTGTTGTGGCACATCCCAGTCGGGCTCCGCCTCCTGGGAGAGGTATAAGACTCCCTGCTCGGACGGGACCCCTTCAGTCTGGGATAGTGTGTTAAAGTTCTGATAGCTCCATTGTTAGTTAATAAAAGCCTTCTTTTACTGAAGCTTCGAGCCTCGTGTCCAATTGATGCGCATCAATTTTATTAACTAAAATTAAACTCTCGACGGAAGAAAAAAAAGAAAGGAGAGTATGGAGCAAATCCTCAAGCCAGAACGTCTGACGCTAGATCCACGTGCGGTGGGCGCTTCTAACACCTTCGACCACTGGCTGAAGTGTTTTGAAGACTACCTGGCAGCCTCCGCAGCGGTCACCACAGATGATGACAGACTCCGGGTCCTCCATGCGAGGGTAAGCGACACAGTCTACCTCACGATCCGTGCGGCCACCACTTACCCTAGGGCCCTTGAGCTTCTAAAGAAGCGCTATACGAAACGTCCTAACGAGATCCACGCTCGTTACCTCCTCGCTACACGACGTCGGCAGTCGGGCGAAACCATGGAGGATTACGCCAATGAGCTCTTGCAGCTTGCCAAGGGCTGTGACTGCAAAGCTGTGTCGGCTGAGCAGTACATGTATGACCTCGCCCGAGATGCGTTTGTGGCCGGGGTCGGGTCTTCATACATCCGTCTCAAACTGCTAGAAAAGGGAAATCTCAACCTGACCCAAGCTATGGAATTGGCTGAAATGCTTGAGGCGGCTTCGAAGAGCTTGGTCCTGTATCCGGAGGACCACGTGGAGACAACGTGGCAGGAGCAGTCGCAAATCCCTCCTCGCCCCACGGGCTCGAAGTGCAGTGTTATGGCGTGCTCCCATGTGGACCAGACGACGGCTGCAGCCCCATGCGGCCCGCGGTGCGACTTCTGCAGAGGAGCCAAGCATCCATGACAAAAGTGTTCCGCTAAAGCGGTGGTCTGTAACCGATGCGGTAAAAAGGGGCATTATGCGAAGGTGTGCAGATCGAAGCCCTGGAACGGCAGTGCGGCCTGTGACCCTTCGGAACGGGGATCATCACCATCGTCGTCGAAGTACTCACGTGGTTCGTCCACGTGCGAGTCCAGGACGACGCCATTGCGGTCGACGGAGTCGGAGGAGGATGACCACCAGGAGCCGCTACGTTTGGCGCCCTCACCCATGTGCGATTCATGGGGGCGGCCATTTTGGTCGACGATGACCATGAGCGACCAGCAGGGGTCCTCAGCATCGACCTCAGCTGCCTGCAGTGACGTTCACGGACCAACGGTGGCGTCGATCACCCTGGACCAGGCTAAGCCTCACAGGCTTGATTGTTCGATGATGGATATACAGGTAAATGGTCGTGCAATTTATTGTCTGTTTGACAGCGGGAGCACTGAGAGCTTTATTCACCCTGACACTGTAAAGAGGTGTGGACTCCAGATTCAACCTGCCAAACAGACAATCTCTATGGCATCAAGGTCCCGGTCTGTCCCTGTGCTAGGACGTTGTGTGGTAACTCTGAAAGTGCAAGGCACAATTTACGAGCGATTCAGGCTCCTTGTGTTGCTGCATCTTTGCGCACCAATTCTCCTCGGACTAAACTTTATGGTCCACATGAAGAGTGTGATCCTTCAGTACGGTGGGCCACTCCCTTCGCTGACAGTGGGGGAACAGCTGCAGTCTCCAAATTGTCCAAAGCGCCCCGCCTGCAATCTTTCTACATTAAAGATCACCACACCCTCTTTATTCAAGAATCTGGTACCAGGCTGCAAGCCCATCGCTACTAAAAGTAGGCGTTACAGCACTGAAGATCGAATCTTCATCAGATCTGAGGTTCAGCGACTCCTCAAAGAAGGGATCATACAGCCCAGTGTTAGTCCGTGGAGAGCACAGGTTGTGGTGGTCAAGAGCGGGAACAAACCCCGGATGGTCATTGATTACAGTCAGACCATTAATCGATATACGCAGCTGGATGCGTATCCCCTCCCGCGCATATCTGATATGGTCAATCAGATTGTTCTCCACCATAGACTTCAAGTCCGCCTACCACCAACTCCCCATTCGCCCAGAGGACCGACACTACACGGCCTTTGAGGCGGATGGTCGCTTGTATCAGTTTCTCAGGGTTCCATTTGGTGTCACCAATGGGGTCTCGGTCTTCCAGCGTGCTATGGACCAAATGGTGGACCAGAACAGGCTGCGGGCTACCTTTCCGTACCTGGATAATGTCACCATCTGCGGCCGTGATCAGCAGGATCATGACACAAACCTCCTGAACTTTTTACGCACTGCATCTCGCCTGAATTTGACCTACAACAGGGAAAAGTGTGTATTCCGTACGCGCCGGTTAGCCATCCTGGGATACGTGGTGGAAAACGGGGTCATTGGCCCTGATCCAGACCGTATGCGCCCCCTTGCTGAACTTCCCTTGCCCACTAGCGCAAAAGCACTGAGAAGATGCCTAGGCTTCTTCTCTTATTATGCGCAGTGGGTTCCCAACTACACGGACAAAGCCCGTCCGCTTATTAAGTCCACGACTTTTCCACTCACGCCAGAGGCCCAATTGGCCTTCAAGGAATTGAAACACGACATCGCGAAAGCCACGATGCACGCGGTAGACGAATCCATCCCTTTTCAGGTGAAAAGCGATGCATCTGATTTCGCCCTGGCCGCCACACTTAACCAGGCGGGCAGGCCCGTCGCGTTTTTTTCCCGCACCCTCCAAGGCCCCGAAATTCGGCATTCAGCGGTGGAAAAGGAGGCCCAGGCCATTGTGGAGGCTGTCAGACACTGGCGCCATTACCTGGCGGGAAAGCGGTTCACCCTGATCACGGACCAGCGATCTGTGGCGTTTATGTTCAACAACACGCAGAGGGGCAAGATCAAGAATGATAAGATCTTGCGGTGGAGAATTGAACTCTCCACCTATAACTACGATATCATGTATCGTCCAGGGAAACTCAATGAGCCCTCGGATGCCCTCTCGCGCGGAACATGCGCTACTACGCAGGAGGATCGCTTGAACGCCCTCCATAATGACCTGTGCCATCCTGGGGTCACTCGGCTCTACCACTTTGTCAAAGCCCGCAACCTGCCTTACTCAGTGGAGGACGTCAGGTCGGTAACAAGGAGCAGTCGGATTTGCGCGGAATGCAAACCGCACTTTTACTGACCTGACCGGGCACATTTGGTCAAGGCCACTCGCCCCTTCGAGAGGCTGAGTGTGGATTTTAAGGGCCCCCTTCCCTCAACAGATCGGAACGTGTACTTTCTGAACGTAATAGATGAGTACTCCCGGTTCCCGTTTGTTGTCCCCTGCACGGACACGTCGACTGCCACGGTGATCAAGGCATTCTGTGATCTTTTTACCCTGTTCGGGTACCCCAGCTATATCCATAGCGACAGGGGCTCGTCGTTCATGAGTAATGACTTGAGGCAATTCCTGCTCTCATACGGGATTGCCTCTAGTAGGACCACGAGTTACAACCCTAGGGGTAATGGACAGGTGGAACGAGAGAATGCTACAGTCTGGAAGGCTGTCCTATTGGCGCTGAAGTCCAAAGGCCTTCCAGTCTCCCGTTGGCAGGAGGTCCTCCCTGATGCGCTTCACTCCATTCGCTCCCTCCTGTGTACGGCAACCAATGCTACTCCCCACGAGAGGATGTCCTCATTCCCTCGGAAGTCGTCCTCGGGGATATCTTTACCAGCCTGGTTGACGTACCCAGGACCCGTCTTCCTGCGGCGACATGTAAGGGCCCGCAAGTCCGACCCCTTGGTCGAACAGGTCCACCTCCTCCACGCCAACCCTCAGTATGCCTATGTGGCATATCCTGACGGGCGAGAGGACACAGTCTCGATCCGAGACCTGGCGCCCGCAGGGGACGTAGCAACTCCTGTCGCTCCCATACCCCCAGTGACGAATCCCTTATCCCTTATTTCTCCCCCGGACGTGGCGCGGACAGCACCGGGACCAGTGCTTAACAGTTTTACTCCAATGCACAGCTTGCCTGAGCCCCGGAGATCGGCGCCATCGCAGAATGTATCGGGATCCCCTGCACTACCGTTTCATCAGGGTCAACCGGCCTGTGAGTCCGTGGGAGAACAGCTGGACGCTGTTTTGGGGAGAATGCCACCGCAAGCACCTACTCCGGTGTCACCGCCGGTATTGAGGAGGTCACAACGACGGTGCGGCCCTCCAGACCGTCTGAACTTATAATCTGTTGACATTTTAGTCTGTTTTCGTACCCCGCCGGCCTTTGTTTTCAAAGGAGGGGTGAATGTGGTGAACCATCGTTGGTTCCCACTGTGGGATTGTTCTAATGTTGTTGTTGGGTTAGGGTGGGATTGATACACCTGTGGTTGTTACTGTTGTGGCACATCCCAGTCGGGCTCCGCCTCCTGGGAGAGGTATAAGACCCCCTGCTCGGGCGGGACCTCTTCAGTCTGGGATAGTGTGTTAAAGTTCTGTTAGTTCCATTGTTAGTTAATAAAAGCCTTCTTTTACCGAAGCTTCGTGCCTCGTGTCCAATTGATGCGCATCACCATCCTTGTTACCGACAAGCCCAGAATTAAATAGATTCAGATGAAGGCAGGGGCAGCCACTTCCTGCCCACCCCCACAGTGTGATTACAGGTGGCACATGGACACTCTCGGCCTTTTGGCTAAGATGAAATGTAGTATCTGTTCTTATCAGTTTAATATCTGATACGTCCTCTATCTGGGGGCCAAATATTAAATTGATTTTTGGGACTGGGTGGTGGGAAAGGCTCCTTCCAGCCCACGCACTGACCTGGTCCTACAGTGCCTCCAGGAATGGTACAGCCACCCCTCTTAGTTTTTATGGGCAGCACAGTGGCACAGTCGTTGGCACTGCTGCCTCACAGCGCCAGGGACCCCGGTTCGATTTCCAGCTTGGGTGACTGTTTGTGCGGAGTCTGTATATTCTCCCTATGTCTGTGTGGGTTTCCTCCGGGTGCTCTGCTTTCCTCCCACAGTCTGAAAGACGTGCTGGTTAGGTGTGTTGGCCGTGTTAAATTCTCCCTCAGTGTACCCGAACAGGCGCCGGAGTGTGGCGACTAGGGGATTTTCACAGTGGCTTTGTTGCAGTGTTAATGTAAGCCTACTTGTGACACTAATAAATAAATAAGCAACTTCCTCACAGACTTATGATTTACATCATAATTGTGTGGTATGTGACTTCTGACACGAGCAGAGGTGGCACCCACATCCAATCCCACCATCAGGCCCATGTTCCTCTGATTAAATCACACCCACTGTTTAACTGAGAGTGGGAAGGGCAGTTGGAGGCAGAAGATCATTTGGTGAAAGGTCCCGGAGTTTTGAATTGTCTGGTATGACTTGCTGAACTATTTAAAGAAACAGAGAAGCAGTCATGTGGACCACGAAGGTCTGTGTACTTTTGTAATTATTAGATTGTCAAGGCATTTCAGAGATTGTAGATTGCTTCATTTTGCTCTGCTTGCTTTACTGATCCTGACTAAGCATTTTCACCTTATCATGAGTACCATATTTACTATTCTGAATGGATCACTCATGCAGCAGTCTCAGTAATCCTGGATCCCAAATGGCTCTTATCAAAGTCAAAAGTAATATATTTGTCTCTGTCTCAAAGGTAAACTATTCCTCCTCATCCTTTGCGATCTGTTTGCAGCCTTTGACACAATTGATCACGCCTTCCTTCTCCCCAAAAGCCTCTCCACTGTTGTCCATCTTGATGGGCCTACCCTTGCCCACTTCTATTTGTGTCTACCTAATCACCAGCTGAGAATCACCTGCAATGGTGTATTTTCATGTTCCAAAATCATTCCCTCTGCTATCCCCCAAGGATCTATTCTTGGTCCCTTTCCACTTACTATTTATGTACTCTCCCTTGGCGCCATCATCTGAAAACACAGTGTCAATTTTGATATTTAATGACACCAAGCTCTACCTCACCATCACTTCTCTCGACGCATTGTCTCCAGACTCAATTAACTAGCGACTACATTCCTCTCCATGGAAACCATCTGCGGTTAAAGCAGCCATTTTGCAACCTTCTCATCCCTGTCTGTTACTTTCAGAATTAACTATTCCAAATGTACTTCTGACTGACCTCACACTTTCTATCCTCTGTAAACTTGAGGCCATTCAAAACTCTGCTACCCATATTCTGATTCCACGTCCTATTTGCCCATTAGCCCTGTGCTCGCTGACTTACATTGGGGTGGCCTGGTGGCACTGCTGGTTTCCTCCCACAGTCCAAAGATGTGCGGGTTAGGTAGATTGGTGATGCTAAATTTCCCCTTAGTGTCAGGGAGACTAGCTAGGATAAATACATGGAGTTATGGGGATAGGGCCTGGGTGGGATTGTGGTCGGTGCAGACTCGATAGGCTGAATGGCCTCCTTCTGCACTGTAGGATTCTATGATTAGCTCCCAGATAAGCAATACCTCAATTTAAAATCCTTGTTTTCAAATCCATGCTCCCTGACCTCCATAAGCTCACTCTTCTCATCCAATTCTAGCATCCTGACTATCCTTAATTTTAAACAGTCTACAATTGCCTAATGTGGCTTCAGTTGCCTTGACCTTGAGCTCTGGAATTCCCTCCCTAAACCTCGGATAAAAGCAAATTATTGCGGATGCTGGAATCTGAAACCAAAAGAGAAAATGCTGGAAAATCTCATCAGGTGTGGATGGGATTGTCGTTGGTGAAAGCTTGATGGGCCAAATGGCCTCCTTCTGCACTGCAGGGATTCTATGATTCACTCCAGCTCACTCTCTAACGCAGCCACGGTGCCAACCTCTGTCCTAGTGTTTGGGAGTGATGGAGAATGCTATGGTGCATCCTCAGTAGATTCTTCCTTTTCAGGAGTCTTCTTCATGGCTCTGGCTGCTGGGAAGGGAAAAGGACTAAAAGTTAGGAATACATTGGGACACTGCACAATAGCAGAAGACATGTATGATATAGTAAAAATGGCTAAGTGTGCGGTTTTTAGTGCTTAATGTAAGGGTGTAGGTAAATGTTAGGGGCCTTGTTCAGCCTCAAAATGTGGGATATATACATCTCGATCAGGTTTACTCAACATTATGAGGCAAGGGAAAAACAGAGTGAAACATGTCATTAGGAAAATCTTTTTTTTTGCAGTGAGTGGTTAGGATCTGGAACACGCTGCTGGAAGTGTAGTGGAGGGAAAATTCAATAAAGGCTTTCAAAAGGAAATTGAGTAAATATCCAAAACGAAAAAAACTGTAGGGCCGTGGAGAAAAGGTAGGGGAGCCTCCTACCAAGGCTCACATCACTCATAATTACTGTGCACTGTTCTTGTCCTCTAGAAAGGAGTTAGTGAGTGACTTTCTGATGAAAGGTTAGTGACCTGTAGTATCATAAATGGTCACAGCATAGTGAGAGGCCATTCAAGCGATTGTGTCATGTTGGCTCGCTGTAATAGCAACTCCCCTACCTTTTCCCCACAGCCCGACAGTTCTTTTCATTTTGGATATTTACCCAATTTCCTTTTGAAAGCCTTTATTGAATTTTCCCTCCACTACACTTCCAGCAGTGTGTTCCAGATCCTAACCACTCACTGCAAAAAAAAACTTCCTCATGACACGTTTTACTCTGTTTTTCCCTCCATCGTTTCACTGAGTGTTTCCAATCTTCTTCTAATTAATAAAAAAGTTTAAGTTACGGCAAGATATGGAAATCAAAGGGTGCATGTGGTTTAACGTTGCAAGCTTGCGAATTAGCATCCTATCAATGGCATCAAATATATAAAACATTGCCTTTTTAAAAAGGAAATGAGTGAGGCTCTGATTTTAAAATAAAGCAATTGTATGATTTCCCAGTGAATTTCTTCAGTGAGCACGTGAGTTTTATATATATGTTTACATACATATATATACAATATATATAATGATTTCAGGAAGCCAGTTGACTATGGGTGGAGGCAGGAAGGAAGGGTGTTCACCAGCTACTCTCCTACCTAATTAAATGCCTTCCCCACCTCCAAACACACGACCAGAGAAGGGAGAAAATTCCATCCCTGGTTACCGTTCAGGAGATGATTAGATTCTCTCTTGTTCAGCACATCTTAAAGTGTTTCCAGGCCAATTTTGTAGTTTTGAAACGTAATTAATGAAAGACTGTAAGGAAATGTGGCATTCAGTTCACTCATAGCAATGTGTTCTCACTGTCTGTTGATTCCCAGATGTTGTTAATAATCACTTTCAGCTTGGAGAGATCAGAAACTCTACACTTTGTCACGCTGGTTGGTTCAAAGACAGATGAGGTTGAACTGGTTCTGTTAACATTCACATGCGTCTCCAGTGAAATGTGACCTCCCTGGAACTCTTACATATAATACATATATAGAACTTTAGTTAGGCTGCACTTGGAATATAGTGTTCAATTCTGGTCGTCACACTACCAGAAGGATGTGGAGACTTTGGAGAGGGTACAGAAAAGATTTACCAGGATGTTGCCTGGTATGGAGGGCATTAGCTATGAGGTGAGGTTGAAGAAACTTGGTTTGTTCTCACTGGAGCGATGGAGGTTGAGGGGAGGCCTGATAGAAGTCTACAAGATTATGAGAAGCATGGACAGAGTGGATAGTCAGAAGCTTTTTCCCAGGGTGGAAGAGTCAATTACTAGGGGGCACAGGTTTAAGGTGCGAGGGGCAAGGTTTAAAGGAGATGTACAAGGCAGATTTTTTACACAGAGGGTGGTGGGTGTCTGGAACTCGTTGCCGGGGGAGGTAGTGGAAGCGGATATAAAGTGAGTTTTAAGGGGCGTCTTGACAAATACATGAATAGGATGAGAATAGAGGGATATGGTCCCCAGAAGGGTAGGGGATTTTAGTTCAGTTGGGCAGCATGGTCGGTGCAGGCTTGGAGGGCCGAAGGGCCTGTTCCTGTGCTGTAATTTTCTTTGATCTTTGTTCTATTCGTCCGAATAGGCCATTTAATCATTTGATTCCATCACTTTACAGATATATATCAATAATGCAACAATATGTAACATTCCACTCTATTTCACGTGTAGTGTCCCTATCGATGGAGCTGCTCCCATCATTAACTTTTATGTAAACTAAGGAAGATTATCAATCAACTTTTGGAAATAAACTGAACACCTTCTTGAAGACTTTTATGGTGTGTATTCTTTTCTAAAAATATTATTCACGGTATTGCTGAGGTGGGAAGATGTTGTGCCTGCATCTTGTAGATTTGGCATTCATTGGTCTTGGTGGTGAGATGTTCAGGTGATGTGCGTGTGGTGAACCATAGTTGGTTACCACTATGAGTGCTGAACCATAGATGGTCAGCACTATGGGTATTTGTAGATATGTTACTGTTGTCACTGTTGGGGTTAGGGTTGGGCTGTTCTACCTGTTGATATTGTTCTGTGGTACACTCCAGTTGGCTCCGCCGACCAGGGGAAGTATAAAGGTCACTGCACTGCCTGGTGACCCTTTAGTCTGGGATTGTATTGTATATAGTGTGCTCCATTCTTGTTAGTAATAAAAGCTTTTATTTCCCGGGTACAATCTAGCCTCCCGAGTGATTTAATCACGCATCAGTGTGTATTGTCTCTGGTGCAGCGGTTGTGTTTGTTGTTGCAAATGTTGTCTCATTTGCCGCTGACGCTGTTGCAGTTCGCTCCCTGGATATTGATGCTGCCTGTGTTGTTGATGGTCTTTTCTGTTTTTCACGCTCGAACCTATGTTGAATATGGACTTGATTTCTTACTGCTTTCAGCCTCTATTTAGTATGAACTTGGTGTCTTGTCCTCAACAGCAACTTTGGCTGGGCTCCAGGTTTTCATGATTGGATCCTGCACACGTGCACTCTTGTTTTTTCAACAGTTCAGTTAGGGGTAAGCATGTTTGTTGAAGTGCTCACCTTCTCCTTCCTGTGCTTCAATCAGGTGTTGTCTCACTTCCTCCTGGTCACCCCCAAGCCCCCAATATCTCAGGGGGGCCTCAATGGCCTCTCTTCCCTCCAGCGGGGTCAGGATGCCTGTTTCCCATTAGTGGAGAGCAATAGTAAACCTCACTGGAGGGAATCATTCCCAGTGAGCGGGGTGGAGGCGGTAGTGTGCCCAGAGAATTCAGTCCCAGGCACCCTAATCATATGGAAAGGTCAAGGACATTTCCATATGATAATCAGTTCTGCACTGATTTCCCACGCGGAGCTGACTATTCTGGATCCAGCCAGCAGAACACCATTTTTCAGTGAGATATCAAAGAACAAAGAACAAAGAAAATTACAGCACAGGAACAGGCCCTTCGGCCCTCCAAGCCTGTACCGACCATGCTGCCCGACTGAACTAAAACCCATGTCTGAAAGACCACATTGCCATATTGCTGGCTGTGATTGTTGTATCTTATCAGGTCATCCCTTGGTCACTTGCTGTGGGAACATCTGTAACTCCTCATCTTTGTGACCTCATCTCTAATTTGATTCAGTTTCGGTGGTGTTGCAATCGATGGGCGATGGATCTTTACACCCAAATCTTCTATGTCGTGTTTCTCCTGTGGGGACAATTGAGATTGCCAGTCCCAATTCTCTTCCTGGCTTGTACTTCAGAGCGAAATCATAATCATAAGTCTCAAGGGTAACTTTTGTGATCTCACTGGTGCTTTGCACAGATTCTTCTTGGATGATGATCACTCTCCACTATGAATTTTCTCCCAAAGAGTTACGTAACGAACTTCTGACATCCATACATGAGTGCCGAAAGCTCTTTCCATGATGGTATATTTGGTCTCAGTTGAGGTTGGAACTTTGGATGTGAATGCAACTGGTTTTCCCTCTTGTGAAGATGCCGGTGTTGGACTGGGGTAAACACAGTAAGAAGGCTCACAACACCAGGTTAAAGTCCAACAGGTTTATTTGGTAGCAAAAGCCACCAGCTTTCGGAGCGCTGCTCCTTCGTCAAGTAAGTTCTGTTCACAAACAGGGCATATAAAGACACAAACTCAATTTGCAAAATAATGGTTGGAATGCGAGTCTTTACAGGTAATCAAGTCTTAAAGGTACAGACAATGTGAGTGGAGAGAGGGTTAAGCACAGGTTAAAGAGATGTATATTGTCTCCAGCCAGGACAGTTAGTGAGATTTTGCAAGCTCAGGCAAGTTGTGGGGGTTACAGATAGTGTGACATGAACCCAAGATCCCGGTTGAGGCCATCCTCATGTGTGCGGAACTTGGCTATCAGTCTCTGCGTTGTCATGTGTCGTGAAGGCCGCTTGGAGAATGCTTACCCAAAGATCAGAGGCCAAATGCCCGTGACCACAGAAGTGTTCCCCAACAGGAAGAGAACACTTTTGCCTGGTGATTGTCGAGCGGTGTTCATTCATCCATTGTCGTAGCGTCTGCATGGTTTCCCCAATGTACCATGCCTCAGGACATCCTTTCCTGCAGCGTATCAGGTAGACAACGTTGGCTGAGTTGCAAGAGTATGTACCGTGTACCTGGTGGATGGTGTTCTCACGTGAGATGATGGCATCCGTGTCGATGATCCGGCACGTCTTGCAGAGGTTGCTGTGGCAGGGTTGTGTGGTGTCGTGGTCACTGTTCTCCTGAAGGCTGGGTAGTTTGCTGCGGACAATGGTCTGTTTGAGGTTATGCGGTTGCTTGAAGGCAAGAAGTGGGGGTGTGGGGATGGCCTTGGCGAGATGTTCATCTTCATCAATGACATGTTGAAGGCTCGAGAGAAGATGCCGTAGCTTCTCCGCTCCGGGGAAGTACTGGACGACGAAGGGTACCCTGTCCACCGTGTCCCGTGTTTGTCTTCTGAGGAGGTCGGTGCAGTTTTTCGCTGTGGCGCGTCAGAACTGTCGATCGATGAGTCGAGCGCCATATCCTGTTCTTATGAGGGCATCTTTCAGTGTCTGGAGATGTCTGTTGCAATCCTCCTCACCTGAGCAGATCCTGTGTATAAGGAGGGTTTGTCCGTTGGAGATGGCTTCTTTAACATGTTTAGGGTGGAAGATGGAGAAGTGGAGCATCGTGAGGTTATCCATGGGCTTGCGGCAGAGTGAAGTGCTGAGGTGACCATCCTTGATGGAGATGCGTGTGTCCAAGAATGCAACTGATTCCGGAGAGTAGTCCATGGTGAGTCTGATGGTGGGATGGAACTTGTTGATGTCATCATATAGTTGTTTCAGTGATTGTTCACCTTGAGTCCAAAGAAAGAAAATGTCATCAATGTATCTGGTGTATAGCATCGGTTGAAGGTCCTTTTCGGTGAAGAGGTCTTGTTCGAACCTGTGCATGAAGATGTTGGCATATTGAGGTGCAAATTTGGTCCCCATGGCTGTTCCGTGTGTCTGGATGAAGAACTGGTTGTTGAAGGTGAAGACATTGTGGTCCAGGATGAAGCGGATGAGTTGTAAAATTGCATCTGGAGACTGGCAGTTGTCGGCGCTGAGCACTGAGGCCGTTGTAGCAATGCCATCGTCGTGGGGGATGCTGGTGTAGAGTGCCGAGACATCCATTGTGACGAGGAGTGCTCCTGGTTCAACTTCTCCATGTGTTCTGAGTTTCTGGAGGAAGTCCATAGTGCCACAACAAAAGCTGGGGGGTTACCTGATACAGGTGTACAAGATGTTGAGAGGTATAGATCGGGTGGATTCTCGGAGGCTTTTTCCCAGGGCTGAAATGGCTGCTACGAGAGGACACAGGTTTAAGCTTCTGGGGAGTAGGTACAGAGGAGATGTCAGGGGTAAGTTTTTCACTCAGAGGGTGGTGGGTGAGTGGAATCAGCTGACATCAGTGGTGGTGGAGGCAAACTCGATAGGGTCTTTTAAGAGACTTCTGGATGAGTACATGGAACCTAATAGGATTGAGGGTTATAGGTAAGCCTATATATAAGCCTAGGTAGGTAGGGACATGACCGGCGCAACTTGTGGGCCGAAGGGCCTGTTTGTGCTGTATTTTTTCTATGTTCTATGTTCTATGTGCTTTGGACAATGGGTTTCAGGATGCCCTCGACGTAGTCGGAGAGGTTCTCGCACAGGGTCTCATTGCCTGATACGATGGGACGGCCAGGTGTGTTTGCCTTGTGTATCTTCGGGAGGCAGTAGAGATCTCCATCGCAGGGAGTACATGGGATGAGAGCACGGAGGGTGTTCTGAAGGTCCAGATCAAAGGTCTTGATCAGTCTGTTGAGTTGACGGGTGTGTTCTGGTTGCCTCACTATAGGAAGGATGTGGAAAAGATTGAAAGGGTGCAGAGGGGATTTACAAGGATGTTGCCTGGATTGAGTGGCATGCCTTATGAGGATAGACTGAGGGAGCTCGGTCTTTTCTCCTTGGAGAGACAAAGGATGAGAGGAGACCTAATAGAGGTGTATAAGATGTTGAGAGGCATAGATCAGGTGGACTCTCAGAGGCTTTTTCCCAGGGTGGAAAAGTCTGCTACGAGAGGACACAGGTTTAAGGTGCTGGGGGGTAGGTACAGGGGAGATGTTGGGGGTAAGTTTTTCACATAGAGGGTGGTGGGCGAGTGGAATCGGCTGCCGTCAGGGGTGGTGGAGGCGAACTCAATCGGGTCTTTTAAGAGACTCCTGGATGAGTACATGGAGCTTATAGGATGGAGGGTTATAGGTAGGTCTAGAAGGTAGGGATGTGTTCGGCACAACTTGTGGGCCGAAGGGCCTGTTTGTGCTGTAGTTTTTCTATGTTTCTATTGTTTCTATGTTCTTTGGTCGGATCTGCGGGTAACTGTCTGCCGTGTTCCTCGTTGTTCAGTTGTCCGTACACTTCTTTGCAGTAATCTGTTCTGTTCAGTATGACGATGGCCCCTCCTTTGCTGGTTTGATGACAATGTTGTGGTTGGTCTTGAGAGCGCGGATGGCGTTGCGTTGTGCCTGGGTGATGTTCGGGGCTGTCTTGTGAGCGCGGCTGATGAATCTGGCATTGACGCACCTCCTGATGGCTTGGGCATACATGACAAGTCGAGGGCAGCGGCCTTCCAGAGGAGTCCAATTCGACTCTTTCCTCTTCGGTTGCTGCACCGCGGATCTTTCTGTCGGCTGTTCCGGTTTATTGGCTGTCTCATTGTGTTCGCTGTTGGCCTCTTGGAGTTTGTGGAAGAACTCCCGCAGCCTCATTCGCCTGATGAATTCCTCTGTGTCTGCTGCGAGACTGATGGGGTCTATTTTGGTGGTGGGGCAGAAATTGAGCCCTCGGCTGAGAACTTCGATTTTCCAAGTCAGTATTAAATTCATCAGCCAAAGTTGCTGCTGAGGACAAGACACCAAGGTCATTAAATTCATTTAAAATGCGTTAGGTTTCCTCACAGGTACTTGGTGCTATATGATTTTGTCATCTTTTGGTTCCGAGATGTTGTTAAAAACCTCACTTTTAAACTTGGAAAGATCAGAAACTTTGTTGCTGAAGTCGTTCCTTAAATTATCTTTTGTTCAGTGGTAACCTGATGAGCAGAAGCAATGGGCAACTTTAAATTAATTGGAAAATAAACAGTTTGTGAATCCATCGTCATAATCAAGCTGCTCAAGTGGATTCGTTTTGTGAAGCGATCCATCAAGAAGGTTGTAGTTGCCTCTCTTTGAATTCCCCCCTCCTCTCGTCCACAAGCCTCTCCCTTCAATTTGAGCTCTCCCACTCACATATACTACTACCACCCCACCCACGCCACCCACCACCGCCCCCCACCATCCCCCCACTCCATACTGCCAGCTGCTGTGGCCTCTCTATTCCAATAGTCCTTCTCTCTATCAAGGGCCATCAACTTTCACTTCCATTTAACCGTATCAGCCCCTTTGCCCTCCACCTTCCAATCCCACCACCCTCTCCATCCATTCTTGACAAAGGCTCTCTCCGTAAGTCACTTGTAAATAGAGTCATAGAGTCTTAGAGGTTTACAACCTTGGTCCAACTTGTCCATGCCGCTTTTTTTTTAAACCCCGAAGCTAGTCCCAATTGCCTGCATTTGGCCCATATCCCTCGATACCCATCTTACCCATGTAACTGTCGAAATGCTTTTTAAAAGACAAGATTATACCCACCTCTACTACTGCCTCTGGCAGCTTGTTCCAGACACCACCCTCTGTGTGAAAAAATTGCCCCTCTGGACCCTTTTGTATCTCTCCCCTCTCATCTTAAACCTATGCCCTTTAGTAGTTTTAGACTCCCCTACCTTTGGGAAAAGATATTGATTATCCAGCTGATCTGTGCCCCTCATTATTTTAGAGACCTCTAAGATCACCCCTCAGCCTCCTACGCTCCAGAGAAAAAAGTCCCAGTGTACCCAGCTTCTCCTTATAACTCAAATCATCAAGTCCTGGTAGCATCCTAGTAAATCTTTTCTGCACTTTTTCTAGTCTAATAATATCCTTTCAATAATAGGTGGCCAGAACTGTACACAGTATTCCAAGTGTGGCCTTACCAATGTCTTGTACAACTTCAACAAGACGTCTCAACTCCTGTATTCAATAATTGATCACAATTCTGCAACTATCAATTGTCATTCACTTACTCATTTTCACCTATGACACTCTTCTCCTCATTAATACATTTACTCTCTTCCATCCTGGTCATTCCCTTGATTAAGTATTCCCATTTTTTCTCTGACAAGTCCAGGTGTCACAGGCTTGAGTAAATCTAGAACACAGCCCACAACCTGAGAGTGTGGTGGAGCCAGGTTCAACTGAAGTACACAACAGAGAATTAGACTGTAATCTGAAAAGGAAGACCACGCAAGGTTATGGGGAAAGAAATGGGAGAATGGCACGAGGGGAATTGCGCATTCTGAGAGCCAGTGCAGACATAATGGGCCGAATGGCCTCTTTCTGCGCTTTAACAATTCTGTGATTCCGTCATTGCCTGGCACTCCTGAGTCTTGAATGTTACTTGCCATTTATGAGCACAAGCTGATAACCATAGAACCGTAGGATAGTTACAATGCAGAAAGAGGTCATTCAGTCCACTGTGTCTCACTGGCCAGAAAAGAGGATGTTGATCCCAAAAGAGAAAATGCTGGAAAATCTCAGCATGTCTGGCAACATCTGTAATGAAAGAAAAGAGCTGACGTTTCGAGTCCAGATGGCCCTTTGTTGAAGCTCAAAGCTACAAGAGCTTCGACAAAGGGTCATCTGGACTTGAAACATCAGCTCTTTTCTCTCCTTACAGGTGCTGCCAGACATGCTGAGATTTTCCAGCATTTTCTCTTTTGGTTTCAGATTCCAGCATCCTCAGGAATTTGCTTTTCTTAAGAGAATGTTGATGTTGTCCAAACCTTGCTGCATCTGGAGACGGACAGCTTCAGTATCTGAGGATACAAGTACCAAGCATTGTGTAATCATCAGTAAACAACCCCACTTTTGATGTTTTGATGGAAGGAATGGCATTGCTAAAGCTGCTGAAGATGATGGTTGGGCCTCGAACACTAACCTAAGACCTCCCTAGTAACCATAACCATCTTCCTTTATGCTAGGTATGACTTCAACCAGTGGTGAGCTCCCTCACCATACCCATCCAATTCCCATTGACTTCAGTCTTGCTGGAGCTCCTTGATGCCACACTCTGTCCAGTGCTGCCTTGATGCCAAGGGCAGCCACTCTCACCTCATCTCTAGAGTTCAGCTCATTTTCCATGTTTGGACAAAGGCTGGAATGAGGTCAGGGTCTGAATGGCTCCAGTGGAACCTAAACTGAGTGCCAGTGAGTAGGTTATTGCTTCATAAGTGCTTCTTGATAGCACAATCAGTGACACACTCAGTCACTTCACTAATGGTCAAAAGGAAGGTGATATGGTGGTAATTGGCCAAGTTGGATTTTTATGGACAGGACGTACTTGGGCAATTTTTCATATTGCTGGATAAATGCCAGTGTTGTACTGGACCAACTTGGCTCAGGGCATGGCAAGTTCAGGAGCACAAATCTTCACTTGACGGGACATTGTCAGGGCCCGTAGCCTGTGCAGTATCCAGTGCCTTCAGATATTGCATCATGTAGCCTGAATCAGTTGGTTAATAATTGGAATTAAGTGGTGCTGGGGACCTCAAACAAGGCTGAGGTGGATCATCCACTCAGTAATCCTGGCTAAAGATGTTTGCAAATGCTTCATCCTTGACTTTACACTGATGCGCTGGGCTCCCCCATCATTAAAGATAGGGAATTTTGTGGAGTGTCTGTGGTGGACCTCAGTTGTGCCTTTGTCCTATATGGACCACCATTGTGTGTGTTTGTCATACCTGGACACATCCCCTTCCAGTTTGGTTCCTCCCCTCAGCACCTAGTATAAAGGTGGCTGTCTCCTCCCCCTTGTTCAGTCCAGGTCGGTTAATTGTTGGGATCTGCTCCTGATTCTGTTGTGAATAAAAGCCTACACTTATATTGGCATATCGGTAGTCTTTCGCCTTATTGATAGTGCATCAATTTTATTCACAACAGTTACTAGTATGGAGCAGTTTCTAAAACCCGACAAGTTAGCTTTAGACCCTCAAGAGGTTGGAGCCTCTGATAAATTTGATCATTGGTTGGACTGCTTCGAAGCATTCGTCGACACCGCTACGGCCATCGACACCGACGCTGCTAAACTCCACGTGCTCCGCGCCCGGGTAAGCGAAACTGTCTATGGAATCTTCCGGGACGCTGCTACTTACGCGGACGCTATCGAACTCCTAAAAGGGCAGTTCCGAAAGAGCCCTAACGTGGTTTACGCCAGACACCTCCTAACTACCCGCAAACAGCAGCCAGGAGAATCGTGCGCCCAATTTCTGCGCGCCCTGCGAGTCCTCGCCCGAGCATGCAACTGTAAGGCTGTTTCAGCAGCTCAGAACACGGAGGATCTGATCCGCGACGCCTACGTTGCGGGCATTGAGTCTACATACATCCAGCAGCGTCTGCTGGAACAAGATGACCTAGACCTCCGGAAAACGGCCACGATGGCTGAAACGTTAGAAGCAGCCTCCCATAATCTCGGGTCTTACCTTGGATCCCGTTCCACCGACGGCTCCACTGCGACGGCTGCTCCAGCAGGGCCCAAATGTTACTTTTGTGGCCTCCCTAAGCACCCTCGGCGTCACTGCCCGGCAAAGGACGCGATTTGCTCCGGATGCGGTAAGCTAGGCCACTTTGTCAAAGTCTGCAGAGCAAAGCCGCTTCTGAAGACTCGTGGAGCCATGTGTGCTCCGAGGGCGCGGCCATCTTTGATGCAGGCGGCGGCTGCGCGCGAATCGCCATCTTGGATGCGGTCACCGGAAGTGCGGGAATCGCCATCTTTGATGCGGTCACCGGAAGTGCGGGAGTCGCCATCTTTGAGACTGGCATCAAGGCAAGCTGAGCAGGAAGCTTCATCCGTGACGTCATCAGACGGCGACGAAGATGGATTCTTCTTTAATTCAACAGTGGCATCGATTTGCCTGGACCAGTCGCAGCCACATCAACTCTCCAAGTCCATAATGGAGATCAAGGTAAATGGTTATGCAGAAAACTGCCTGTTTGACTGTGGGAGCACGGAAAGTTTTATACACCCTCGCACAGTGCGTCAATATGCCCTTCCCGTGCGACCCTGGAGCCAGACCATCTCCATGGCCTCGAATTCTCACTCAGTGGAGGTCCTCGGGTGCTGCTTGGTGACGCTGACGGTACAGGGCACAGTCTACGAGCGTTTTCGGCTCCTCGTGCTGCCGCGACTCTGTGCAGCTGTACTGCTGGGGTTAGATTTCCTCAGCCATCATAGAAGCGTCATCCTGCAGTACGATGGCCCTTATCCCCCGCTCTCTGTCTGCCAGGCGCCGTCACGGCAGCGCCCCTCGCGCACCACCTGCAGTCTCTCGACCCTCAAGATCACCCCCCCCCCGTTATTTGATAACCTCACCCCGGATTGTAGGCCTATAGCCACCAAGAGTAGGCGCTATAGTGCGGATGACCGGGCCTTCATTCGGTCCGAGGTACAACGTTTGCTCCAGGAAGGGATTATCCAGGCCAGCACCAGCCCCTGGAGGGCGCAAGTGGTCGTAGTTAAATCGGGGGAGAAACACCGCATGGTGATTGACTACAGCCAGACCATAAACAGGTATACCCAACTAGATGCATATCCTCTTCCCCGTATCGCGGACATAGTCAACCACATCGCGCACTATAGGGTTTTTTCAACGATCGATTTGAAATCGGCTTACCACCAGCTCCCTATCCGCTCGGAGGATCGCCCATACACTGCCTTTGAGGCGGATGGCCGCCTCTACCAGTTCCTCCGAGTCCCCTTTGGTGTCACCAATGGGGTCTCAGTCTTCCAACGGGCCATGGATCAAATGGTGGACCAGCACGGACTACGGGCCACTTTCCCGTATCTGGATAACGTCACCATCTGCGGCCATGACCTGCAGGACCATGATGCCAACCTACAAAAATTCCTTCGTACGGCCACTCTCCTGAACCTCACATACAATGAGGCGAAGTGTGTTTTCCGGACACGCCGCCTCGCCATCCTTGGGTACGTGATAGAAAATGGTGTCCTTGGCCCCGACCCAGCCCGTATGCGTCCCCTTATGCAGCTTCCCCTCCCTACTACCCTCAAAGCACTGAGGAGATGCCTGGGCTTCTTCTCCTATTATGCCCAGTGGGTTCCCCGTTACGCAGATAAAGCCCGTCCGCTCCTAAAATCGACCTCTTTTCCCCTGGCGGAGGAGGCCTGTCGGGCCTTCGATGACATCAAAGCGGACATCGCGAAGGCCGCGATGCACGCTGTGGACGAATCCATCCCATTCCAAGTGGAAAGTGATGCGTCTGACTTTGCCCTAGCTGCCACCCTTAACCAGAGGGGCCGTCCGGTGGCCTTCTTTTCCCGGACCTTACAAGGCCCTGAGATTCGACACTCCTCGGTCGAGAAGGAGGCCCAGGCCATCGTGGAAGCCGTCCGGCACTGGCGCCATTATCTCGCGGGCCAACGATTCACCTTAATTACGGACCAGCGGTCAGTTGCCTTCCTGTTTAACACCAGGCAAAAGGGCAAGATTAAGAATGACAAGATCTTGCGGTGGAGGATTGAGCTCTCCACCTACAGATATGACATCATGTACCGGCCTGGGAAGCTCAATGAGCCCCCAGACGCCCTGTCCCGTGGATCATGTGCCAGTGCCCAACTAGACCAGCTACAGTCCCTCCATAACGACCTCTGTCACCCGGGTGTCACCAGATTTTTCCATTTTGTCAAGTCCCGTAACCTGCCCTTCTCCCTTGAGGAAGTCCGGACGATTACCAGGCAATGCAGGGTCTGCGCTGAGTGCAAACCGCAGTTCTACCGGCCAGGTAGGGCGCACCTTGTGAAGGCCACTCGCGCGTTCGAGCGCCTTAGCGTTGATTTTAAAGGCCCCCTCCCCTCCTCTAACCGCAATGTTTATTTCCTGAATATCATTGACGAATACTCACGTTTCCCTTTTGCCTTCCCCTGCTCGGACATGACCACGGCTACAGTGATTCGGACCCTGAACAAGCTCTTCACCCTGTTCGGCTTCCCAGCCTATATTCATAGCGACCGTGGGTCCTCTTTCATGAGTGATGAGCTGAGGCAGTACCTGCTCGCCAAAGGCGTTGCCTCCAGCCGCACCACTAGCTATAACCCCAGGGGCAATGGTCAAGTAGAGCGGGAGAACGCAACCGTCTGGAAGGCCGTTCTATTAGCGTTACGGTCTAGGGGCCTTCCAGTCAGCCGTTGGCAAGACGTCCTTCCGGACGCATTACATTCCATTAGGTCACTCTTGTGCACAGCGACCAATACGACCCCTCACGAGCGGATGTTTTCATTTCCCAGGAAGTCCTCCTCGGGTACTTCGCTCCCGGATTGGCTGATGTCCCCGGGACCCGTCCTGCTTCGGAAGCATGTCCGGACCCATAAGGCAGATCCCTTGGTCGAGGAGGTCCAACTGCTCCATGCTAATCCCCAATATGCTTATGTAGCGTACCCTGATGGGCGGGAGGACACGGTTTCTGTCCGTGACTTGGCACCCGCGGGTGCCCCGGAGGTCACCACGTCCTTCCGCCCCACGGTCCCTGGTGTCGTCCATTCGGAGACTGCTACGCCTCTTCCTCCCTCAGTCCCTGTCCCCAATGTAGTGTGCCCAGAGCCTGTTGCAGCCCCCCACCCCCCAGCTCCGGTTCCCACTGTTCCCCATACGCCACCAGGGCCACAGCCCATTCCTCTCGCCCCTATGTACAGCTCGCTTGAGTCGCCGGAGCCGTCGCCACGCAGTACCCGACGACTGGACGGGACGACGGATCGGTCCGCTTCACACCACCCAGCGCCTTCTCTCGACGCTCACTGTACCGCCTGGGCCGACATCGCTCCCTGCTCGGACGACTCTGCGACCTGCACTACGACGATCGCGACGACGGATCAAGCCACCGGTTCGTCTGGACTTGTGATATTGTTTCCGCTTCACCCCCGTGTTGTTTTTTAAAAGGAAGGGGTGAATGTGGTGGACCTCAGTTGTGCCTTTGTCCTATATGGACCACCATTGTGTGTGTTTGTCATACCTGGACACATCCCCTTCCAGTTTGGTTCCTCCCCTCAGCACCTAGTATAAAGGTGGCTGTCTCCTCCCCCTTGTTCAGTCCAGGTCGGTTAATTGTTGGGATCTGCTCCTGATTCTGTTGTGAATAAAAGCCTACACTTATATTGGCATATCGGTAGTCTTTCGCCTTATTGATAGTGCATCAGTGTCTTCCTCCTGTCAGTTGTTTAATTGTCCACCACCATTCACAACTATATATGGCAGGACTGCAGAGCTTTGACCAGACCCACTAGTAATCGAATCACTTCGCTCTGTCTGACACAGGCTGTTTCCACTGTCTGGATGCAAGTAGCCCTGTGTTGTAGCTTCAGATTTTTAGTGCTGCTCCTGGCATGCTCTCCTGCAGTCTACAACAAATCAGAGTTGATCTCCCCAGCTTGATGGTAATGGGGGATATGCCAGGGTATAAGGTTATACAAATCTGCTGATGATTATGCCAGCAGTAGCTCATGGATACCCAGTTTTGAGTTGCTAAATCTGTTTGGAATCTATCCCATTAACATGGTGATAGTGACAGAACAATAGAACTTTGTCTCTGCAAGAATTTTGTGCGGGTCACTCCTACCTATACTGTCGTGGACAGTGTAATAAATCAAAGGCAACTCAATGAGGTTTAAGTAATATTTCCAACAGAATTAACTATGCAACTGTACAACATTCCTCCCTGGCTCCGTCTGAGGATCCTCCCCGACCCGGGATACATGCCCTTGCACTCGATTGGCTCAGCTTCCCGCCTCGACACTCCATAAGGTCCAGCCTGATCATGTGGCCCTCAGAGAATGTCCATTAAAGGGGCCACAGCACCACAGACAAATGCATCTGCAACAGGAGTGTCAGAAGGATGAGGATTAGTAGGTTTGATTTGATTTGATTTATTATTGTCACATGTATACTTTGTCTGTATATGCGCACCATAAAGGCAAAGCATACCGTTCATAGAGAAGCAAATGAGTGCAGAATGTAGTGTTACTGTCATAGCTAGGGTGCAGAGAAAGGTCGACTTAGTGCAAGGTCTGATGGCGGCAGGGAAGAAGGTGTTCTTGAGTCAGTTGCTGACCTCAGACTTTTGTATCTTTCTCCCAACAGAGAAGGTGGAAGAGAGAATGTCTGGGTTGCGTGGGGTCCTTAATTATGCTGGCTGCTTTGCCGAGGCAGCGGGAAGTGTAGACAGAGTCAATGGATGGGAGGCTGGTTCGCGTGATGGACTGGGCTACATTCAATGACCCATTGTATTTTCCTGCGATCTTGGTCAGAGCCAGAGCCATATCAAAGAGCAAAGAAAATTACAGCACAGGAACAGGCACTTCAGCCCTCCAAGCCTGCACCGACCATGCTACTCGACTTAACTAAGACCCCCTACCCTTCCAGGGACCATATCCCTCTATTCCCATCCTATTCATGTACTTGTTAAGACGTCCCTTAAAAGTCACTACTGTATCCACTTCCACAACCTCCCCCGGCAATGAGTTCCAGGCACCCACCACTCTCTGTGTAAAAGATCTGCCTCGTACATCTCCTTTAAACCTTGCCCCTCGCACCTTAAACCTGTGCCCGCTAGTAATTGACTCTTCCACCCTGGGAAAAAGCCTCTGACTATCCACTCTGTCCATGCCTCTCATAATCTTGTAGACTTCTATCAGGTCTCCCCTCAACCTTCGTCGCTCCAGTGAGAACAAACCAAGTTTTTCCAACCTCACCTCATAGCTAATGTCCTCCATACCAGGCAACATCCTGGTAAATCTTTTCTGTACCGTCCCCAAAGCCTCCACATCCTTCTGGTAGTGTGACGACCAGAATTGAACACTATATTCCAAGGGCGGCCTAACTAAGGTTCTATCAAGCTGCAACATGACTTGCCAATTTTTAAACTCAATGCCCCGGCCGATGAAGGCAAGCATGCCGTATGCCTTCTTGACTACCTTCTCCACCTGCATTGCCACTTTCAGTGGCCTGTGAACCTCTACACCCAGATCCCTTTGCCTATCAATACTCTTAAGGGTTCTGCCATTTACTGTATATTTCCTGTCTGTATTAGACCTTCCAAAATGCATTACCTCACATCTGGCTGTGATACATCCAGAAAGGATGCATTCTATAAAAAGTTGGTTTTGTCTCTTGTTGGTTCCCTCATGACCTGCCACAGGTTCAGTCTGGCATGACACTGCCAGCTCAGTCAGTGTTGGTCTCACTGAGCCACTCTTGATAATGGACAATGAAACCCTCTACCCAGAGTACATTCTGTGCCCTTGACAGTCTTAGTGCTTCCTCCAAATGCTGTTCAACATGGAAGGCATTATGTGGAGTTGCCGGCGTTGGACTGTGGTAGGCATAGTAAGTAGTCTCACACACCAGGTTAAAGTCCAGCAGGATTATCAGTCCAACCTGATGAAGGGGCAATGCTCCGAAAGCTTGTGGTACCAAATAAACCAGTTGGACTTTAACCTGGTGTTGTGAGACTACTTACTGTGCCAACATGGAGGGAGTACTGATTCATCAGCTAAGGGTGGGTGGTATAGGTGGTAGCAGGATGTTCCCTTGCCCATGTTTGACCTAATACCCTGAGACTTCATGGGGTCTGGAGTCAATGTTGAGGATAACAGCCAGGACTACAGAGCGAGAGGTCCATCTTAGCCTCTGCAACAGAGCAAATCCCTCATTCAGTGTATAACACTGCAGCACTGCCTCTGCTGATAGGACAGCACATACCCAGATGGTGGTGTCTGCGATATTGTCCGTAAAATATGATTTTGTAAAATATGACCATGTCAGACGCTTGCTTGACTGGTCCATGGGATGGCTGCCCCAATCCTGGGATGAGCCCAAGATGTTAGTAAGGAGGACTTTTCGGAGTTGGGTGTACAATTGTCATTTCCGGTGTCGAAGTCAATGCCAGGTGATCCATCTGGTTTTATTCTTTATTTTACTTTTCCCCACAACTAGTATAAAGGTGGCTGTCTCCTCCCCCTTGTTCAGTCCAGGTCGGTTAATTGTTGGGATCTGCTCCTGATTCTGTTGTGAATAAAAGCCTACACTTATATTGGCATATCGGTAGTCTTTCGCCTTATTGATAGTGCATCAGTGTCTTCCTCCTGTCAGTTGTTTAATTGTCCACCACCATTCACAACTATATATGGCAGGACTGCAGAGCTTTGACCAGACCCACTAGTAATCGAATCACTTCGCTCTGTCTGACACAGGCTGTTTCCACTGTCTGGATGCAAGTAGCCCTGTGTTGTAGCTTCAGATTTTTAGTGCTGCTCCTGGCATGCTCTCCTGCAGTCTACAACAAATCAGAGTTGATCTCCCCAGCTTGATGGTAATGGGGGATATGCCAGGGTATAAGGTTATACAAATCTGCTGATGATTATGCCAGCAGTAGCTCATGGATACCCAGTTTTGAGTTGCTAAATCTGTTTGGAATCTATCCCATTAACATGGTGATAGTGACAGAACAATAGAACTTTGTCTCTGCAAGAATTTTGTGCGGGTCACTCCTACCTATACTGTCGTGGACAGTGTAATAAATCAAAGGCAACTCAATGAGGTTTAAGTAATATTTCCAACAGAATTAACTATGCAACTGTACAACATTCCTCCCTGGCTCCGTCTGAGGATCCTCCCCGACCCGGGATACATGCCCTTGCACTCGATTGGCTCAGCTTCCCGCCTCGACACTCCATAAGGTCCAGCCTGATCATGTGGCCCTCAGAGAATGTCCATTAAAGGGGCCACAGCACCACAGACAAATGCATCTGCAACAGGAGTGTCAGAAGGATGAGGATTAGTAGGTTTGATTTGATTTGATTTATTATTGTCACATGTATACTTTGTCTGTATATGCGCACCATAAAGGCAAAGCATACCGTTCATAGAGAAGCAAATGAGTGCAGAATGTAGTGTTACTGTCATAGCTAGGGTGCAGAGAAAGGTCGACTTAGTGCAAGGTCTGATGGCGGCAGGGAAGAAGGTGTTCTTGAGTCAGTTGCTGACCTCAGACTTTTGTATCTTTCTCCCAACAGAGAAGGTGGAAGAGAGAATGTCTGGGTTGCGTGGGGTCCTTAATTATGCTGGCTGCTTTGCCGAGGCAGCGGGAAGTGTAGACAGAGTCAATGGATGGGAGGCTGGTTCGCGTGATGGACTGGGCTACATTCAATGACCCATTGTATTTTCCTGCGATCTTGGTCAGAGCCAGAGCCATATCAAAGAGCAAAGAAAATTACAGCACAGGAACAGGCACTTCAGCCCTCCAAGCCTGCACCGACCATGCTACTCGACTTAACTAAGACCCCCTACCCTTCCAGGGACCATATCCCTCTATTCCCATCCTATTCATGTACTTGTTAAGACGTCCCTTAAAAGTCACTACTGTATCCACTTCCACAACCTCCCCCGGCAATGAGTTCCAGGCACCCACCACTCTCTGTGTAAAAGATCTGCCTCGTACATCTCCTTTAAACCTTGCCCCTCGCACCTTAAACCTGTGCCCGCTAGTAATTGACTCTTCCACCCTGGGAAAAAGCCTCTGACTATCCACTCTGTCCATGCCTCTCATAATCTTGTAGACTTCTATCAGGTCTCCCCTCAACCTTCGTCGCTCCAGTGAGAACAAACCAAGTTTTTCCAACCTCACCTCATAGCTAATGTCCTCCATACCAGGCAACATCCTGGTAAATCTTTTCTGTACCGTCCCCAAAGCCTCCACATCCTTCTGGTAGTGTGACGACCAGAATTGAACACTATATTCCAAGGGCGGCCTAACTAAGGTTCTATCAAGCTGCAACATGACTTGCCAATTTTTAAACTCAATGCCCCGGCCGATGAAGGCAAGCATGCCGTATGCCTTCTTGACTACCTTCTCCACCTGCATTGCCACTTTCAGTGGCCTGTGAACCTCTACACCCAGATCCCTTTGCCTATCAATACTCTTAAGGGTTCTGCCATTTACTGTATATTTCCTGTCTGTATTAGACCTTCCAAAATGCATTACCTCACATCTGGCTGTGATACATCCAGAAAGGATGCATTCTATAAAAAGTTGGTTTTGTCTCTTGTTGGTTCCCTCATGACCTGCCACAGGTTCAGTCTGGCATGACACTGCCAGCTCAGTCAGTGTTGGTCTCACTGAGCCACTCTTGATAATGGACAATGAAACCCTCTACCCAGAGTACATTCTGTGCCCTTGACAGTCTTAGTGCTTCCTCCAAATGCTGTTCAACATGGAAGGCATTATGTGGAGTTGCCGGCGTTGGACTGTGGTAGGCATAGTAAGTAGTCTCACACACCAGGTTAAAGTCCAGCAGGATTATCAGTCCAACCTGATGAAGGGGCAATGCTCCGAAAGCTTGTGGTACCAAATAAACCAGTTGGACTTTAACCTGGTGTTGTGAGACTACTTACTGTGCCAACATGGAGGGAGTACTGATTCATCAGCTAAGGGTGGGTGGTATAGGTGGTAGCAGGATGTTCCCTTGCCCATGTTTGACCTAATACCCTGAGACTTCATGGGGTCTGGAGTCAATGTTGAGGATAACAGCCAGGACTACAGAGCGAGAGGTCCATCTTAGCCTCTGCAACAGAGCAAATCCCTCATTCAGTGTATAACACTGCAGCACTGCCTCTGCTGATAGGACAGCACATACCCAGATGGTGGTGTCTGCGATATTGTCCGTAAAATATGATTTTGTAAAATATGACCATGTCAGACGCTTGCTTGACTGGTCCATGGGATGGCTGCCCCAATCCTGGGATGAGCCCAAGATGTTAGTAAGGAGGACTTTTCGGAGTTGGGTGTACAATTGTCATTTCCGGTGTCGAAGTCAATGCCAGGTGATCCATCTGGTTTTATTCTTTATTTTACTTTTCCCCACAACTGACTGGCTTGTTCGATCATCTCAGACGGCAGTTATGAGTCAACTGCATTGCCATGGGTCTGGAGTCACATATGACCCAGATTGTAGATTTTATTCCCTAAAGGGCATTAGTGAACCAGATGTGTTTTTAATGACAATCGATGATATTTTTCTGGCATCGTTACTGAGGTGGAGATGCCGGCGTTGGACTGGGGTAAACACAGTAAGAAGTTTAACAACACCAGGTTAAAGTCCAACAGGTTTATTTGGTAGCAAAAGCCACACAAGCTTTCGAGGCTCTGAGCCCCTTCTTCAGGTGAGTGGGAATTCTGTTCACAAACAGAACTTATAAGACACAGACTCAATTTACATGAATAATGGTTGGAATGCGAATACTTACAACTAATCCAGTCTTTAAGAAACAAAACAATGGGAGTGGAGAGAGCATCAAGACAGGCTAAAAAGATGTGTATTGTCTCCAGACAAGACAGCCAGTGAAACTCTGCAGGTCCACGCAACTGTGGGAGTTACAAATAGTGTGACATAAATTCTGATTCTAGGATCGCATGATAAAGACTCAGGAGGAAAAAAGCAGAAATATTTATGTGAAATAGTGTGACATAAACCCAATATCCCGGTTGAGGCCGTCCTTGTGTGTGCGGAACCTGGCTATCAGTTTCTGCTCAGCGACTCTGCGCTGTCGTGTGTCGCGAAGGCCGCCTTGGAGAACGCTTACCCGAATATCAGAGGCCGAATGCCCGTGACCGCTGAAGTGCTCCCCAACAGGAAGAGAACAGTCTTGCCTGGTGATTGTCGAGCGGTGTTCATTCATCCGTTGTCGCAGCGTCTGCATAGTTTCCCCAATGTACCATGCCTCGGGACATCCTTTCTTGCAGCGTATCAGGTAGACAACGTTGGCCGAGTTGCAAGAGTATGTACCGTGTACCTGGTGGATGGTGTTCTCACGTGAGATGATGGCATCTGTGTCGATGATCCGGCACGTCTTGCAGAGGTTGCTGTGGCAGGGTTGTGTGGTGTCTTGGTCACTGTTCTCTTGAAGGCTGGGTAGTTTGCTGCGGACAATGGTCTGTTTGAGGTTGTGCGGTTGTTTGAAGGCAAGAAGTGGGGGTGTGGGTCTTCAACATGTCATTGATGAAGACGAACATCTCGCCAAGGCCATCCCCACACCCCCACTTCTTGCCTTCAAACAACCGCACAACCTCAAACAGACCATTGTCCGCAGCAAACTACCCAGCCTTCAAGAGAACAGTGACCAAGACACCACACAACCCTGCCACAGCAACCTCTGCAAGACGTGCCGGATCATCGACACAGATGCCATCATCTCACGTGAGAACACCATCCACCAGGTACACGGTACATACTCTTGCAACTCGGCCAACGTTGTCTACCTGATACGCTGCAAGAAAGGATGTCCCGAGGCATGGTACATTGGGGAAACTATGCAGACGCTGCGACAACGGATGAATGAACACCGCTCGACAATCACCAGGCAAGACTGTTCTCTTCCTGTTGGGGAGCACTTCAGCGGTCACGGGCATTCGGCCTCTGATATTCGGGTAAGCGTTCTCCAAGGCGGCCTTCGCGACACACGACAGCGCAGAGTCGCTGAGCAGAAACTGATAGCCAGGTTCCGCACACACAAGGACGGCCTCAACCGGGATATTGGGTTTATGTCACACTATTTCACATAAATATTTCTGCTTTTTTCCTCCTGAGTCTTTATCATGCGATCCTAGAATCAGAATTTATGTCACACTATTTGTAACTCCCACAGTTGCGTGGACCTGCAGAGTTTCACTGGCTGTCTTGTCTGGAGACAATACACATCTTTTTAGCCTGTCTTGATGCTCTCTCCACTCCCATTGTTTTGTTTCTTAAAGACTGGATTAGTTGTAAGTATTCGCATTCCAACCATTATTCATGTAAATTGAGTCTGTGTCTTATAAGTTCTGTTTGTGAACAGAATTCCCACTCACCTGAAGAAGGGGCTCAGAGCCTCGAAAGCTTGTGTGGCTTTTGCTACCAAATAAACCTGTTGGACTTTAACCTGGTGTTGTTAAACTTCTTACTATCGTTACTGAGACCAGCTTTCAATTCCAGATTTTTATTAATTCATTGAATTTAAATTCCACCAGCTGCTGTCGTGAGATTTAAACTTGTGTTTCCAGGGCATTAGCCTGACCTCTGGATGACTAGTCACATGACATTACCACTACACCAGTCACCCCACAGAAATTGTAGTTGGAGATGTTAATACATTGCGGTGCCAGAATAATTCTTGGGAGCATTACTTTTGCAGAAAAGTTCATCGAGTACAGTATTCCAATGTCACCTTTCCTTTTCTTTTTACAGCATACATTCAGCTGCTCAAGCGTGTGTTTTATTCGTAGACTTGTGCAGACCATCCTTAACAGTTGAATCTTTTCACTCCTTCCTATTGTTACTTGAAGGATCGTTTGCCTCATTTCAAGATCTTTTTAATTGATTTTCCAACTGCGGATAGTCATCCCAATGATCCCACAACAGGAGTTCTGTGAGGAAAGCTTATCCATTCAAAAGATTGAGAGATCATCTGCACCTTCTCACACATTAACTTAAATATTATAGAATTCTTCTTTACAATAAGTGGATTCCTATTATTTGCATTAACTTATTTTTGATTTAATTTAATTTATTATTGTCACACGTATTGGGATACAGTGAAAAGTATTGTTTCTTTCACTATACAGACAAAGCATACTGTTCATAGGCTACATAAGGGAGAAGGAAAGGAGAGGGTACAGAATGTGATGTTACAGTCATAGCTAGAGTGTAGAGAAAGAGTAACTTAATATCAGGTAGATCCATTCAAAGGTCTGGTATCTTTTCCCCGACGGAAGAAGGTGGAAGAGAGTATGTCCAGTGTGCGTGGAGTCGTTAATTATAGAAAATAAAACATTACAGCGCAGTACAGGCCCTTCGGCCCTCGATGTTGCGCCGACCAGTGAAACCAATCTAAAGCCCCTCTAATCTACACTATTCCAATATCATCCAGATGTTTATCCAATAACCATTTGAATGCTCTTAATGTTGACATTAAGAGCATTATGCTGGCTGCTTTTCCGAGGCAGTGGGAAGTGTAGACGGAGTCAATGGATAGTAGGCTGGTTTGTGTGATGGACTGGGCTACATTCATAACTCTTTGTAGTTTCTTGCAGTCTTGGTCAGAGCAAGAGCCCATACTGTTGTCTCTATCTTACCGGTAACGGTATCAGCTTGGTACGAAGAGAAGAGGAGGCAGTCTTGTCTCTATTAATAATTCACTTTATTACTTACTAAGAAGTCTCACAACACCAGGTTAAAGTCCAACAGGTGACTCACCTGATGAAGGAAGAGCGCTCCGAAAGCTCGTGATTCCAAATAAACCTGTTGTACTTAACCTGGTGTTGTGAGACTTCTTATTGTGCCCACCCCAGTCCAACGACGGCATCTCCACAGCGTCTTTATTCTTAGGCAGTGTACAACATAAGCGTGCAGTTTGTATCAAAACTATGCACTCCCATTGGTTTCCATGGCAATTCCTGAGTAATTACAGAACATGAGAGATATTACCCGAGAAAAACAGTTACTCTGACCAGGCGTCAGTCTTTCCTCAGGATGCCGTCTCCATGTCTTCCAATGTAGGGTTATCCTCTTCTGCGCGGGTAGTCTCCGGAGTAACTCACTTCTTTGCATTGTGAAAAATGAATATTGTGATGCTGGATATCTGATATAAAAACAGAAAGAGTTAGAAAAACATAAGAGGTCAAGTCAGTACCTGAAGGAAAAATAGAGGTTAGTGTTTTAGTTCTGACATTTCATTCGATGATCACAGTGTTATATATAGTTCATTACTGCTGCCTGTTGCTTTTCCGACAAAATTATGTATGCTAAAATTAAGTAAACAATTGGTTACAGTTCTGCTTTGAATCATGTTTATAAGGCCCCACCTATTTTGAACATTTTTATAAACTGAGATCCTCGATACTCTTCCTTCTCAATTTTCTTCAGTGCCTTCCTCTACTGGAGGTGTTAAATATTTGCTTGGAGGGTTGTTCCACAGATACATGTTGGTCTTTCATTGTATTAAAGTGTGGCCTCAGTGAATAACAAGTCACTGCTGTCCCAATTCCTTACATAATACCCACATTTGTTCACTTCCAGTTGTGGCCAGGGGGGAACAGTCAATCTGGTCAGAGGTTACAGTCTGGGAGATTATTTTTTCCACATTGGAAGCCAAAGAATCTCACAGGAGATAAAGAACAGTAAAGTGAACTGAAGAGAGGAGAGTTCACAAGGCATTCTCCAAATTATCCTTCATATCTTGCTCAGCAATTGCATTTCTTGGAAAAGGGCAAGCAAAGACTCACCAGGAGGAAGTTCACTTGCGCCACTGAAGGATCACCTACAGCAGTGAAGGATCACCTACAGCAGTGAAGGATCACCTACAGCAGTGGAAGCTCAGCTACAGAAGGGAAGGATCACCTACAGAAGGGAAAGGTCACCTATAGGAGTGAGGGGTCATTTCCAGGAGTGAAGTTCACCGACAGGAATGAAAGCTCATCTTCAGGAGATGATGCTGAACCGACGAAAATAGAGTATAAAAATCACACAACATTGACTATGTGCTGTGCAGAATATTCCACAAAATTATCTTTATTTCAGTATTTAAGTCCTTTTCTTTTAAGATCAGTTCAGAGCGCACAGTTGCACAATAAGTAGGAGTCTGAAACATATGAGGTTAAAATGTAAATTCAAAGCAAAAAGCTTGGGCTCAGAATACATCTGTAGATAATTTAAACTTCACAGATTGTTAGAAACCAGATCCTCAACGTTAGGTATGTGAAATCAGTGTATATCCGCTGAATGAATGCTGATCTTGCAGCTCCCTGCAAACTGCTGATGTAGCAGTTCCCCAAGGCTCCTAATGGAATCGTGCTTATTATTCGATTAGATAGCATCCATGCTGACATGTCCTCCTGGGTAAAGTAAACCTACCTCATTGCTGATATATTTAGAATTTGGCATTTCTACAAACTACAAAGCATCCAGAAAGTTGCCAAGTCCAAATTTAAAACCCATCAAAGCAAAGGAGATCGGTCTGATTTCCTTTGTAAGGTGATGGTGTGTTACAGTTTTATCTTGTGTTGTGAGATAGACTGAATGGGGAACCTTTTTTTTAAATGCACAATGAAAATATTTCAATTCTTATAGAAAAGTGATGAGTGATTATTTTTTGGTTCATTCTTTTAGTTGGAATGTTTTGCTGACTTGGCAAAAGAAGGTTAAGGAATGATTTGATCTAAATTTATAATATTGGGAAATGATAAGCTCGGCAGAGAGAAACTAATTCTGCTCGTCTAAAACTGACCCCTGGACCTTTCAGGTGTGAAAAGGTTTTAAACAACAAGGATGGTCAATGTTTGGAACTCTCTTCCCCAAAGGCAAGTGATGGGTTAATTTCCTTAATCGCTAATTTTAAACCTTAGATTCAGAGAGTATTGTTAACTAAATGTTTCAAAGGAATTAGAGCAAAGGCAGGTATGTGGCATTGGGCTGAAGGTCAGCCATGATCTGACTGAAAGGTGGAACAGGTTAAATGGCCGACTAATAGAATAGAATCCCTGCAGTGCAGAAAGAGGCCATTCGGCCTATCGAGTCTGCACTGACAACAAACCTATCCAGACCCCATCCCCAAAACCCCATATATTTACTCCCCGAATCCCTCCAACCTACACATCCCAGGACACTAAGGGGCAATTTAGCATGGCCAATGCACCTAACCTACACATCTTTGGACTGTGTACTCCTGTTCCTATATTCTGATAATTAACACAAGTTAAACTATGGGCACTATCATCTGGCAAATGCTGGCATTGGCCTTATTTCTACATCATCAGATAATAGGTAGCCATTTCAGATTTACCCATGAATGTCGCTGTAATAAGCAAAAGCCGGCCTATGCATGTTGGGCTGAATGATCTCCTTCAGTGCTCGAATGTTCCGGGAATCTACGATTTACGTGGGATTTGTACTGTTCATGTCTCTAGAAGTTCCTCATTAGAGGAGTTATCGACTCCCTTCTGCTCCATGTGACTGCTCATTTCCTACTTTTGATTTGTTGCAGTTTGAGGAAAACAAAATTTGAGCCAATCAGCTGCAAGAATTTGGAGACATTGATGTCATACTGAATGGGACGGATGAGTGTAACTATTCTATATATACTGCGTTAGTGGCACTAACCCGGTGAGTCAGAGGCACTTCAATGTCAAAAGGCCTTGGGAAAGAGTTCACATCTTCAATTTTAAAACTTAGATAAAACTTTACATGACATTTTTCCAGATACAGTGAAAGAAATATTTTGATTGATCCTTGGGAAATGATCGAGTAGTGTAACTTTTCTTTCTGAAATATAAAGAAATCTGCATTGTAATCATAGAATCATAAAATCCCCGTAATGCAAAAAGAGACCATTCAGCCCATCAAGCTCGCACTGACAACAATTCCACCCCAGGCCCTATCCCTGTAACTCCACATATTTACCCTGCTAATCTCCCTAGCACTAATTTAGCATGGCCAATCCACCTAATCCACACATCTTTGGATTGTGGGAGGAAACCGGAGCACCCGGAGGAAACCCACGCAGACATGGGGAGAATGTGCAAACTCTGCACAGACAGTGGCCCGAGGCCAGAATTGAACCCAGGTCCCTGGTGCTGTGAGGCAGCAGTGCTAACCACTGTGCCAACATGCTGCCCAAATGTGGGAGAACAATCTGTTTTTACTCTTAATGTGTGTGTTTCATTACATATTCCAAGAACAATATAAAAATAAATTACTGTTGATGCTGGAAATGTGAAACAACAATAGAAAATGCTGGAAATACTTAGCAGGTCAGACAGCATCTGTGGAGAGAAACAAAGTTAACAAGCCTAATCTCGTGTGATCTCCAATTTAAATTAATTATTATTTTTGGTTCTATGCACAAAAAGGGTAAAACGACTGATACAAGCATTCAGAATATGTTAAAAAAAATCATTTTAAAGTTGGTTTTGTTTCAAGCTTAATATATGGGATATATAACTTGTTGTGAACAATTCTTTAAATATCATCATTTAAAGTAAAGTTTATTTATTAGTGTCACAAGTGAGGCTTACATTAACACTGCAAAGAAGTTACTGTGAAAATCCCCTAGTCACCACACTCCGGCGCCTGTTCGGGCCAATGTACCTAACCAGCATATCTTTCAGACTGTGGGAGGAAACCGGAGCAGCCGGAGGAAACCCACACAGACACGGGGAGAACGTACAGACTCCGCACAGGCAGTGGCCCGAGCTGGGAATCGAACCCAGATCCCTGGCGCTGTGAGGAAGCAGTGTTAACCACTTTACAGTTTTGTCAGGAACATTTTCTCAAAGAGAGGTGGAGTTTTTGTTTACATTGGGGATGATGATAAAATGCAAAGCTCTTAAAATGGTGATCAACATTAAACATCGATAATTAAATACTGGTGTTCATGGCGACTGAATGTCGAATGCAAATGGGATGCCAAGATATGGTCCTGAAGACCTGTGTGCCAGGAGTCTGTAGATGATCTGTGTGGAAGGTTAATTGCAGCCATAAGTTAGTGAGGACTCCTATTCATTAGGTCCAATAATCCTGCATTAGTCCAATGGTCCTGCATTAGCCATCAGACACTGCAGGAGCTGAACTTGAAGGGCTGGTGGCCCATTTGCACTAATGTTTAGTAGCCAATGCTGGCATGTCAACTGAAACTTATAAAAACATAAGAACTAGGAGCAGGAGTAGGCCATCTGGCCCCTCGAGCCTGCTCCGCCATTCAATAAAATCATGGCTGATCTTTTCGTGGACTCAGCTCCACTTACCCGCCCGCTCATCATAACCCTTAATTCCTTTACTGTTCAAAAATGTATCTATCCTTGCCTTAAAAACATTCAATGAGGTAGCCTCAACTGCTTCACTGGGCAGGGAATTCCACAGATTCACAACCCTTTGCGTGAAGAAGTTCCTCCTCAACTCAGTCCTAAATCTGCTTCCCCTTATTTTGAGGCCATGCCCCCTACTTCTAGTTTCACCCGCCAGTGGAAACAACTTCCCTGCTTCTATCTTATCTTTCCCTTCATAATCTTATATGTTTCTATAAGATCTCCTCTCATTCTTCTGAATTCAAAGAGTATAGCCCCAGTCTACTCAGTCTCTCTTCATAAGCCAACCCTCTCAACTCCAGAATCAACCGAGTGAATCTCCTCTGCACCCCCTCCAGTGCCAGTATATCCTTTCTCAAGTAAGGAGACCAAAACTGTACACAGTACTCCAGGTGTGGCCTCACCAGCACCTTATACAGCTGCAACATAACCTCGCTGTTTTTAAACTCCATCCCTCTAGCAATAAAGGCCAAAATTCCATTTGCCTTCTTAATTACCTGCTGCACCTGCAAACCAACTCCTTGAGATTCCTGCACAAGAACACCCAGGTCCCTCTGCACAGCAGCATGCTGCAATTTTTTACCATTTAAATAATAGTCCATTTTGCTGTTATTCCTACCAAAATGGATGACCTCACATTTACCAACATTGTACCCCATCTGCCAGACCCTCGCCCACTCACTTAGACTATCTATATCCCTTTGCAGACTTTCAGCATCCTCTGCACACTTTGCTCTGCCACCCATCTTAGTGCCATCTGCGAATTTTGACACACTACACTTGGTCCCCAACTCCAAATCATCTATGTAAATCGTAAACAATTGCGGTCCCAACACTGATCCCTGAGGCACACCACTAGTCACTGATCGCCAACCAGAAAAACACCCATTTACCCCCACTCTTTGCTTTCTGTTAGTTAACCAATCCTCTATCCATGCTAATACATTACCCGTAACACCGTGCACCTTTATCTTATGTAGCAGTCTTTGGTGCGGCACCTTGTCAAATCCCTTCTGGAAATCCAGATACACCACATCCACAGGTTCCCCATTGTTTGTAACATTATGTTTTTGACATTTCAGTGTATGAAGAGCTGCAGAAAACTGATTCCTTCTAAATGCTGATGGGAAATAATTTACAGTGAACATCTCACTTTTAAACTAAACTTGCTAAAAAGCAGTGGATGTTTTTGTATTAATTGTTACTATCGTGTCAAATATCATCCCATTGATATTCTCTCAATCAGCAACAAGGTAATGGAAGGTGTCACACTCCTGTCAAGCGGCAAATGCTCAACCATTACCGGCTCACCGAGGCTCAGTTGGGTTCCACCAGGTCCATGTGACTCCAGATCTCATTACAGTCTTGGTCCAAACTAGGACACAAGAGTTGAATTCCCGAGGTGAGGTGAGAGTGACTGCTCTTGACATCAAGGCAACACTTGGCCAAGTGTGGGTTTCCTCCGGGTGCTCTGGTTTTCTGCCACAGTCTGAAAGACGTGCTGGGTAAGTGCATTGGCGATGCTAAATTCTCCCTCAGTGTACCCGAACAGGCACCGGAGTGTGGTGACTCGGGGATTTTCACAATAATTTCATTGCAGTGTTAATGTAAGCCTACTTGTGACACTAATAACTAAAACTTTAAAAACTTTAAAACCTAGCAACACTGACAAAACTGAAATCTCTGGAACACAGGGGAAAGTTCTCCGTTGGTTGGAGTCACAGTTAGCACGAAGGAAGGTGGTTGTGGCTTTTGGAGGCCAATTGTCTCAGCTCCCAGGACATGGCTACAGAGGTTCATCACTGCAGTGTCCTGTGTCCAACCACCTTCAGCTATTTCCTCAGTGACTTTCCCGCCATCATCAGGTCAAAAGTGGGGTGTCCATACATCCATTTGCAGATCATCAGATAAGAAGCAGTTCATGTCCGTGTGCAGCAAGAGCTGGAGGTGGACGTTCAGGTTTGAGCTGATATGGCTGAGTGCAAGTGTTTGTTGAGAGCACCATCTTGTGGCTCACGTTGGTGTGTTACGAGTCAATGCAGCAATAACTGTCACATTTTTAACAGAGTTTAAATTGTAGGTCTTTATTAATGATACAAATCTACAAAATTATGTTTTTGAACAATTGTTTTTTCATGGAAATTATGAGCCTGATTTATTTTCTGAGTTATTTTTGTTTCAGACTAATTTACACCATTGCCCACATTCGCATTTGCGGAGGAATTTGGGGACAAAAATTTGGAATTGCTACATACAAAATGATAAAAATGATGGGACAAGAAAAGAGCCAATAAACCAACCGACTTAGTTATGATGCCTTAAGGCCATAAACAGCAGCCATGGAATCTCTCAGGGGTGACAAATACCAATGAAAAAAACCTAACATACAAGAAATGAAATATGGAAAGTTCCTCTCTGGCCTCTCCAAGGTGATTAAAAACTATTCCAGGAGACCATTTTAAACTGGATTTATATCTACATTTATATGTAAAAGGTTGTGAATGTAGCCCAATCCATCACGCAAACCAGCCTCCCATCCATTGACTCTGTCTACACTTCCCACTGCCTCGGGAAAAGCAGCCAGCATAATTAAGGACCCCACGCACCCCGGACATTCTCTCTTCCACCTTCTTCCTTCGGGAAAAAGATACAAAAGTCTGAGGTCCCGTACCAACCGACTCAAGAACAGCTTCTTCCCTGCTGCCGTCAGACTTTTGAATGGACCTACCTCACATTAAGTTGATCTTTCTCTACACCCTAGCTATGACTGTAACACTACATTCTGCACTCTCTCATTTCCTTCTCTATGAACGGTATGCTTTGTCTGTATAGTGTGCAAGAAATGATACTTTTCACTGTATGTTAATACATAGAAACATAGAAAAACTACAGCACAAACAGGCCCTTTGGCCCACAAGTTGTGCCGAACACATCCCTAACTTCTAGACCTATCTATAACAACATGTGACAATAATAAATCCACCTATAGCAATCTTTATTTTCGCTTAATCCTAACACTCGCACAAATCTTCATATCGTGCACAAATGATATGACCATTCCTCCAACACTTACCTTTCAGAATAAAGGAAGTTGTATCTTCCAGAGTCAGCCCTGTTTATAATTGTGTTGCAAACTACTGGTATATTTCATGCTTAGCATAATGGATTTTGCTGTTTAAGGAGAGCAGGATATTCAACTCTGCTGCCAAGATTTATAAGCCCAGACCTACTTTTTAAAAGGATATATCTGATTTGGGTGAAAAATTCATGCATGGTGAGGTCCATGGAACAGAGAGCTAGAGGAATAAAACTTTTTGATACTTCCTTTGTACTGCTCGATCATGAGGATGGTGTGCAGAAAGACAGGATGTGCAGACTCGGGAGAAGCATGTTGTGGAGGTTATCTGGACCATTCAGTGAATATGGCCGCAAAGTAGGAGGAAGTTCAGTCACCTCAAGGATCAGCAAAGGTAACAAAGAAGCAGGGAAAAGTTTGCATGGCATTCTGCAAATGGAAACACTTTGCTGCAACAACTTATATTTGTGACTATTGCCATTCCCATCTTCATATCTTATCTCTAAATCATACTCTACAATGGATACGTTTATAACCGTACCTACAATGCCTGCAGGATATTTACTTTGGTCTTCTTGTAATATGCCATCGTGATATATCTGGAAAGTAAGTATGTCATGTGATCCAGTCTTAGTTTCATTTTTACTTTGAGCAGAGCTCACACACACAGTTCTGATGCCTTCAAGATTTAGACCTAAGTGTAACTGTCCTAATGTGTCTAGTCTTACTAAGTGAACCCATAATATGTTAATCAATCCCTTATGAGTGGATGATGCTTTATGCCTTGTACAGTAAGTAATCCCAAGGTATTGTATCATTATAATAACATTATATGGTGGTCAGCAGTAGTAAGACAGGTTCTTGTAAGATAAAATACAGGTACAACATGGTGAACAGCCTTAGATCTTGCGACATGGGATGATGTGAATCTTTACATTTTGGTCAGACCTCAACAAAGTTGCAGGATCAGGGAGCATTGAAAATATAGGGGATAATCTTACTGGGCCAGTCTATCGGCATGGCGAGCTGGTAAGATCGTGCAAGTGGTGTAAAATCAGTTTCACGCCAGGTTTCTCGCCTCACGATATTTCCAGCACTGTGCTGCCAGTGTAATCAGCCTCATGCCCGGGAAGGGCACGTGGCTGATTTAAATATTTATAAGTTATTTAAATATGAAAGTCTGCATCAGCAAGGATCACCTATGATCCCCACCAACGGGGACCAGACATGATGGCCTTGTCAGTGGGACCAGAGTCCATTAAAGACCCCTCAATGGTTGGGGCAGGGGAGAGCAGTGCCCCTTTGACAGTGCCAGCCTGCCACTGCCAGCCTGGGACCCTAGCAGTGTCAGCCTGGCAATGCCAACCTGGCCCAACCTGGAAGTGCCCACTGGGCACTCTTGTACTATCAGCCTGTTACCTTGGCAGTGCCAATGGGCAGGGCCTAAGGGGAGGGGATTGAAGGAGAGGCAGGGCATGGGAGCTGAGTACTCTGCATCGGGGCGGTGATTGGCTGGGGGGCGGGGGGGGTGTTGTGCGGGGGGTTGTGGTGGCGAGTATAATGGGAGGTTTCAGGATTTGCTGAAGAGTAAATAGAGCAAAAAGTAGTGAAGCCACTGCTCCATTGGTGCATTCCCACCACAATCCATCTTTGGGGGCAGCGCTTCGGAAAAGCACATGATCGCAGTTAGAGCAGCATTCGTCCCAGGTACTAAGGAAGAAGGAAGATCAAAGGGATAATTGTCAGAATTCCCCAGTTTGAGTTGAGATGCACCTGACCAAATTCAAAATATTTAAACAGCATCATGAGCTATGGTTTCTTGATTGAGGTGTGTCTGAACCAGACGAGCAAGCCACAAAACAAATTGACTCGCAATAAGAATGAAGGCAGAAACATGTCAGGATTAACAGAAAAAAGGCAAAATGATCCCAAAAGCATCCCAAAGTTATTGGAAGACCAATTAAGATTCAATTAATAATTCCATATTCATTGTCATTTCGATAACAGCCGACAGAATCCATGGATCTCGTCATCAGCAGATGCAGAGGAAAGGGTACGTGATTTCTCAAATGCAGAGCTCGCAGGCAGAATTGTTGAATTGGAGTATCGAGTATAAAAGTTGGAGTGTTATGGTAAGGTTATATAAGGCATTGGTGAGGCCGAATTTGGAGTACTGTGTACAGTTTTGGTCACCTAGTTACAGGAAGGATGTAAATAAGATTGAAAGAGTGCAGAGAAGGTTCACAAGGATGTTGCCGGGACTTGAGAAGCTGAGTTACAGAGAGAGATTGAATAGGTTGGGACTTTATTCCCTGGAGCGTAGAAGATTGAGGGGAGATTTGATAGAGGTGTATAAGATTTTGATGGGTATAGATAGAGTGAATGCAAGCAGGCTTTTTCCGCTGAGGCTAGGGGAGAAAAAAACCAGAGGGCATGGGTTAAGGGTGAAAGGAGAAAAGTTTAAAGGGAATATTAGGGGGGTGCTTCTTCACGCAGAGAGTGGTGGGAGTGTGGAATGAGCTGCCGGATAAAGTGGTAAATGCGGGGTCACTTTTAACATTTAAGAAAAACTTGGACGGGTTCATGGATGAGAGGGGTGTGGAGGGATATGGTCCAAGTGCAGGTCAGTGGGACTAGGCATAAAATGGTTCGGCACAGACAAGAAGGGCCAAAAGGCCTGTTTCTGAGCTCTAATTTTCTATGGTTCTATGGTTCTATGGTCATCACATCCACTCCCATGAAATCTTTCCAGAAAGATCAGCTGGACAAACACAAAGTGTGGCACATCGAAGAATCCATGCAAGTACGATCCCTGAAGGTCAACCAAGCTTAAACACCCAAGTAAAACTTCAATTGTTGATGCTCTCACAAGAAACCCCAAACCTAACAGGATGTGTGGAAGGGGTGATCACAGTCGTAATCTTCACTTATTGACGCAAGTGGCACGTAATAAAGGATCGGTGTTTATTGGTGTTTAACAATCTGAAATGTTCCATCAGTGTGCAGCAGATAATTTATTGAGTGCTATTTAATCCAGTGCTAGCATATGTCCCAATCCAAGTAAAACACAGGATATTAACGCCATTTCAGCACCTCAAGATAAGGATGATCTGTTGAGCAAAATTGGGAGTGTATGGAGTTAAAGAATTAAAGAGATATAGACATCAAATTTGCTCCACAGAGTTTATCATTAAGGGAAGAGTTGAGAAACTCTTGAAGAGTTGAGTTTTTTTTATGGCATAAAAGCTGTCAATACCTTCTCCAAATACTGAGGAAGCCTTTATTAGAAGCATCAACATTGCATTTATACCATCTGAGGGAGACAACTAACCCGGAGATAGATGCCTCACAAAAAGGTCTGGGAGCAAACATGCTACAAAAAGGCAGACCAATTTATTTGCTTCAAAATCTCTGTCCATAATGTAATCCAACTGCTCCAATATCAAGTGGGAAATGTTAGCTTTAGAGTTTGCAATCATGTGTTTTCATACCTGTCACTTTGACAAAAGATTTGTGGTAGAGATCTACCACATGCTACTGGAGATGGTTAGGCGAAAGCCAGTGATGATAGGGTTCCCCTTGTCATCACTTTCCACCCCAAGAACCTCCAGATTCAAATGATCATCCTCCACCATTTCCGTTCATTCTGGCATAATGCCACCACCAAACACATTTTCCCCTTCTCTCACCTGTCAGCGTACCAAAGGGGCCACTCGTTCTGTGACGCTTTTTCAACATAGCAAACTGTGTTTGCTACTCATAATGCGGTCTCCTGTAGACTGGGGAGACTAAACGCAGACTGGGTGACCATCTCTACACTGGGGAGATTAAACTCAGACTGGGTGACCTCCTCTACACTGGGGAGATTAAACGCAGACTGGGTGACCTCCTCTACACTGGGGAGATTAAACGCAGGCTGGGTGACCATCTCTACACTGGGGAGATTAAACGCAAGCTGGGTGACCTCCTCTACATTGAGGAGACTAAACGCAGCCTGGTGACCTCCTCTACACTGAGGAGATTAAACGCAGACTGGGTGACCTCCTCTACACTGGGGAGATTAAACGCAGACTGGGTAACCTCCTCCATACACAGGAGATTAAACGCAGACTGGGTGACCTCCTCTACATTGAGGAAATTAACCGCAGACTGGGTGACCTCCTCGACACTGGGGAGATTAAACGCAGACTGGGTGACCTCCTCTACACTGGGGAGATTAAACGCAGACTGGGTGACCTCCTCTACACTGGGGAGATTAAACGCAGACTGGTCACTTTGCAGAACACTTTGCTCAGTCCGCAAACGTGACCCTGACCATCCTGTCATTTGCCATTTTAATTTGCCAGGTTGCTGTCACGCTCACCTTTCTCTCCACGCCTGCTACAATGTTCCAGTGAAACTCAGCGCAAACTGGAGGAACAGCAATTCATCTTCCGACGAGGTACTTCTCAGCCTTCGCAAACCCTGTGCTCCATTTTCAATTCCCCTCTCCCCCCAGTGCCAGTCTGTATCTTGTTCTCATGTTTTGTTTTCAACCAGTGTTGATCTTTTTCTGCTTTAACTCATTCTCCTACTTTGCTTTCAATCTTGATCTTGTTTGATCTTCTATTCTGCTCCAAATGCTTGATTCCTATTTATTCAACTACATACAACACGTTACATTTCTAAATCTCTCTAGTTTTGAAGGAGAGTCAGATTAGAATTGAAATGTTAACCCTGTTTCTCTCTCCGCGGATAGTGCCAGACATGCTGCACTTTTCCAGAATTTGCTGCTTTTATTTCAGATCTTTTGCAGCCACAGTCTTTCAATTTTATTTTAGCCCATAAAATATCACTCTTGGTTTGATGCAGTGGTTTAAATGCAGCTGGCATTATGGACTGCTACAGAATGAAGGCATCATGACTGCTGCCAGGAATTTGAGCACTAACATTGAGGGACTGGAATCGCTTTCAGTTCCAGTATACAGCAGAGCTGATGTGAGGTTCTTGCAAAGTAATGTGCAGAAAGACAGTGGCACCATGGGGAAGTCTTCTGCAAGCTGTGTGCTTGCTCTGCCTGCTTCTCTCTGGAAAGAGAGAATGAAGTGTAGTTAGCTCTTATTGAGCGGAGAATCTCCATGACTTCTCACATTGAGACAACAGTGGAGAGCAAACTACAGAATGTTGCAAATATTCCAGCCAAAATTCATTGGTACAATGACCTTCACAACCATTGCACCTGACCCTGCTCTGAGATTGTGTTTGTAGCTGCACAGATGACAGATTTCAATAAGGAACTCCTTGTCCAAGTTCAGATGTCTTGGATGTTGTTCTCACTGATGTTCATGTAGAAAAATTGCTCCCTGATCAGGAAGGGCAGATATGGGCCGGGATTTTACCGGCATGCCCGCCCCGATTGCGGGGGCAGGCGAGGCTCGGAGAATGGCATTCTCCGTTGGCCTCGGGTGGACGTCCTGGTATAATTCCACCCATGAACTCCTGTTTTCTCACTCTTCTAGCAGTTTCTGCTCATTTCCCAATTATGCTGTCCGAGGGGAATGCTTACTGTTGTCCATGAGCAATTGGTTTGTGTAGAGGCCTTGAAGTCAACAAATCTCGATCAGCTCCTGTCACACAATTCACTGTCACTTCAGCAACTTTAAGAAATGTAGCGGACATTAATCACTAGAGCAAGCAATGGTCCAGTGGTATTATCGCTAGACTATTAACCCAGCAACTCAGCTGATGCTCTGGGGACCTGGGTTCGAATCCCGCCACGGCAGATGGTGGAATTTTGAATTCAATAAAAGAAATCTGGAATTAAGAATCTACTGATGACCATGAAACCATTGTCAATTGTCAGAAAAACCCATCTGGTTCACTAATGTGCTTTAGGGAAGAAAATCTATCCCCCTTACCTGGTCTGGCCTACATGTGACTCCAGAGCCACAGCAATGTGGTTGATTCTCAACTGCCCTCCAAGGGCAACTACGGATGGGTAATAATTGCTGGCCAGCCAGCGACACCCATGCCTCATGAATGATTAAAATAAATGACCAATAACAGATGAAAAGAACCCTTTCTTGTTCAGAGAAAATCGTAGGGCTGCTGTCAGGGTTACTTGTGCCAACATGCTTTTTTTGGGAAGCCATCCATATATTACAATTCATGTTACTGTCAGATGATAAAGAGATGAAAGTGTCTCCTCTGACAAACCAAATGATCACTTATTTGGTGCCTTGGTGTTCTGGAGACTGGTAATTACTTCCTTTAGTGGTAACTTTGCTGGATCTAATGGCATAGAAGTAAAATGCCGTAGAGCTGTCCCTTGGTGGAACTTGAAGGTCACCTTACTTGTGAATCATTGACAAGGAATGGAGGTTTCCGTGGATGTAACAAGGTAATAGCATGAGGGTCTCAAAATGCAAATCATACAAGAACACTTGGGAGGGATGGGGGGGGGGGGGGGGGGGCGGTAGAAGCGTCCCGATGTCTGTGTACTGGGGGGACACAAGGGGGACAGATCAGGGTGGGCTGTGATGGATGGAACAAACCTGTGTGTGAGCGGTTCTGTGATTTTAAACTCTGAAATTGGTCCATGCTGATCTCCTGCGCACTGTTATACAGACCCCAGCTGAACAATGAAATTCATTTAAATCAAATGTCTTGTGTTATCTCTATGATTTTGATCCTTTTCATGAACGGTCATACCACTGTAAGGAACTCGCAGGCGCACTGATCAATGAAACTATTGCATTTAGTGTAATTTGGTATATTGTTCGATTGGACCTCCATGAAGACCATGTATCTGAAATAACATTTGGTAGGAGTTGGACTAAATTCAGACTGTGTGTGTGGATCACTAACCAGAGTGGAATATCTGACAACCGTGAGCAAGTATTGCAGGATGTATCTGTCAGCGTAGAATTGCACTGATTGTGGTTCGCTCAGTAGAGTGGAATATCTAATCTAAGTATCCATCTATTCCTGTCTATGTAGAATTGTATTGTGTGTGGGACAAAAACTGGAATGAAATTCATTGGCTCTATTATGTATATATATAATATATATATATAGATATAGGTGAGTGAGATTTCCATCTCATGGAGCTGCCTTTGTTTTTAAATTTGTAATCATTTTGAAATAGGAAGAACATAGAACATAGAACATAGAAAGCCACAGCACAAACAGGCCCTTCGGCCCACAAGTTGCGCCGATCACATCCCCACCTCTAGGCCTATCTATAGCCCTCAATCCCATTAAATCCCATGTACTCATCCAGAAGTCTCTTAAAAGACCCCAACGAGTTTGCCTCCACCACCACCGACGTCAGCCGATTCCACTCACCCACCACCCTCTGAGTGAAAAACTTACCCCTGACATCCCCCCTGTACCTACCCCCCAGCACCTTAAACCTGTGTCCTCTCGTAGCAACCATTTCAGCCCTTGGAAATAGCCTCTGAGAGTCCACCCTATCCAGACCCCTCAACATCTTGTAAACCTCTATCAGGTCACCTCTCATCCTTCGTCTCTCCAGGGAGAAGAGACCAAGCTCCCTCAACCTATCCTCATAAGGCATGCCCCCCAATCCAGGCAACATCCTTGTAAATCTCCTCTGCACCCTTTCAATGGCTTCAACATCTTTCCTGTAATGAGGTGACCAGAACTGCGCGCAGTACTCCAAGTGGGGTCTAACCAGGGTCCTATAAAGCTGCAGCATTATCTCCCGACTCCTAAACTCAATCCCTCGATTAATGAAGGCTAGTACACCATACGCCTTCTTGACCGCATCCTCCACCTGCGAGGCCGATTTAAGAGTCCTATGGACCCGGACCCCAAGGTCCTTCTGATCCTCTACACTGCTAAGAATGGTACCCTTCATTTTATACTGCTGCTCCATCCCATTGGATCTGCCAAAATGGATCACCACACACTTATCCGGGTTGAAGTCCATCTGCCACTTCTCCGCCCAGTCTTGCATTCTATCTATGTCTCGCTGCAACTTCTGACATCCCTCCAAACTATCCACAACACCACCTACCTTGGTGTCGTCAGCAAACTTACCAACCCATCCCTCCACTTCCTCATCCAGGTCATTTATGAAAATGACAAACAGCAAGGGTCCCAGAACAGATCCCTGGGGCACTCCACTGGTCACTGACCTCCATGCAGAGAAAGACCCCTCCACAGCCACTCTCTGCCTTCTGCAGGCAAGCCAGTTCTGGATCCACAAGGCAACAGCCCCTTGGATCCCATGCCCTCTCACTTTCTCAAGAAGTCTTGCATGGGGGACCTTATCGAACGCTTTGCTGAAGTCCATATAGACCACATCCACCGCTCTTCCTTCGTCAATGTGCTTGGTCACATTTTCAAAGAACTCAACCAGGCTCATAAGGCACGACCTGCCCCTGACAAAGCCGTGCTGACTACTTTTGATCATACTAAACTTCTCTAGATGATCATAAATCCTGTCTCTCAGGATCCTCTCCATCAACTTACCAACCACTGAGGTTAGACTCACCGGTCGGTAATTTCCCGGGCTGTCCCTGTTCCCTTTCTTGAATATAGGGACCACATCCGCAATCCTCCAATCCTCCGGAACCTCTCCCGTCTCCATCGACGATGCAAAGATCATCGCCAAAGGCTCCGCAATCTCCTCCCTCGCCTCCCACAGTAACCTGGGGTACATCCCATCCGGTCCCGGCGACTTACCAACCTTGATGCCATTCAATAGTTCCAACACATCCTCTTTCTTTATGTCCACATGCTCGATCCTTTCTGTCCTCCGCAATCCAGCAGTACAACCACCCAGATCCCTTTCCACCGTGAATACCGAGGTAAAGTATTCATTAAGCAGCTCCGCCATTTCTAACGGTTCCGCACAAACTTTTCCCCCTTCACCTTTTAAGGGTCCTATGCCTTCACGTCTCATCCTTTTACTCTTGACATATTTGTAGAAAGCCTTGGGATTCTCCTTAATCTTACCCGCCAAGGTCTTCTCATGACCCCTTCTCGCTCTCCTAATTTCCTTCTTAAGCTCCTTCCTACATCGCGTATACTCCTCTAAATCCTTAACACCTCCTAGCTCTCTGAACCTTCTGTAAGTTTGGCTTAGTTTTCATGTTTAATGTTTGGTGGTCAGTGTATGATGTGAAATTTTTTGATAGCTCTGTCTGCTATTGAAAAGAAACAGGCATCAACTAATTCCTGACATTTAAACAACCCAACAACAACCAGGCAGAATTCTCTGTTTTTTCCAAAACCAGTTGTGAGTTGTCTACATTTCTGTTCATCTAGAAATGAACTTCAATGTATTTTTTCCCCACAATGTTTTGGTTCTTTTTAAGCTGTGTTGCCACTTCAAACAATTTTTGAATTTGATCCCTGAATCCTTAAACTCCGAGGAAGCATTCAGAATATTTTTATTTCTATATAGTCATCGGGAAATACAATGTTCTGATTACTGAGCTTTGCGAAATTAATTTCCAATTCGAATGCCCAATTTACATGTTTATAACTTGTTATTAATGTGTTATTGTGTTTAGTCATTCTCAGTTTGGATTGGTTTGTAAATGTTGAAACTGTCATTTTGCTTCCCGATTCCGTGTTGTTGATGTAAATGGTGAAGGACAGTGATCCCAGCGCTGATCCTTGTGGAAACCCACTTCCCACCTTCCAGCGATCAGAGTAAATCCCTTTAACTCCTATTCCCTGTGTTGTGTCTTTGTAACCAGCTTGTTGTCCATTCTACTGCTTGTCCTCTAACCACCCCATGCTCTGAGATTACTCAAGAGTCTGTTAAGTTTTAACTCACTGCAGGCATTTAGAAACTCAATGTGTCTGACATCAATCATATTGATCTCATCTATCATTCCTGATAATTGCTAAAATACTTCAATGGAATCTGTCAAGAATTATCTTAATTTTGGAATATGTGCTGACTGCTCTTTTGAAGTTAGTTCATTTATTTATTTCCATGTTGAGGTTGTGACTGGACAATTGGTCTTTGGAATTTTTTATTCCTTTACTGTTTAAACACAAGAACAACATAAACCTTCAATTTTTTTCCAATCTAATATGCTTAAGAAGGCATGCAAGATAGTTGTCTTTATCAGCCTCGGTTAAAAGATAGAGGTGGTGTACCTGTGCCTAATGCCCCCTCCACTCACATTGTCTGTATCTTTAAGACTTGATTAGCTGTAAAGATTCGCATTCTAATCAGTATTCTGTAAATTGATTTTGTGTCTGTGTGCCTTGTTTGAGAGCAGATATCCACTCCATCTGACGAAGGAGCAGCGCTCCAAAAGCTAATGGCATTTGCTACCAAATAAACCGGTTGGACTTTAACCTGGTGTTGTTAAAACTCTTACTGTATAAAAGATAGAACAAAGAACAAAGAACAAAGAACAGTACAGCACAGGAAACAGGCCCTTCGGCCCTCCAAGCCTGTGCCGCTCCTTGGTCCAACTGGACCAATCGTTTGTATCCCTCCATTCCCAGGCTGCTCATGTGACTATCCAGGTAAGTCTTAAACGATGTCAGCGTGCCTGCCTCCACCACCCTACTTGGCAGCGCATTCCAGGCCCCCACCACCCTCTGTGTAAAAAACATCCCTCTGATATCTGAGTTATACTTCGCCCCTCTCACCTTGAGCCCGTGACCCCTCGTGATCGTCACCTCCGACCTGGGAAAAGGTTCCCACTGTTCACCCTATCTATACCCTTCATAATCTTGTACACCTCTATTAGATCTCCCCTCATTCTCCGTCTTTCCAAGGAGAACAACCCCAGTCTACCCAATCTCTCCTCATAGCTAAGACCCTCCATACCAGGCAACATCCTGGTAAACCTTCTCTGCACTCTCTCTAATGCCTCCACGTCCTTCTGGTAGTGCGGCGACCAGAACTGGACGCAGTACTCCAAATGTGGCCTAACCAGCATTCTATACAGCTGCATCATCAGACTCCAGCTTTTATACTCTATAGGAGCATGGAGTTTATGATGGAGCTGTAAGAAATGCTCATTTGTCCTCAGCTAGAGTATTGGGAGGAGTCCTGGTGGCCTCACTTGAAGGAGGATGTGATTGCCCTGGAAGGGACGCAAAGGAGATTCAACAGGATGATGCCTGGGCTGGAGTGTTTCTGCAGTGAAGACAGGCCGTGGTTGTTTTTCTCACAACAGTGGACACTGAGCGTGGCCGTCACTGAGACATACAAAATAATGATGGATATAGATAGGATAGTCAAGAAGAAACATTTTAGTTAAGAGGGACATGGATCGGAGAGTTAAGAAGGAACATTTTCCCGTTAACAGAGGGGTCAATATCTAGGGTGCATAAGTTTAAGGTTCGGAGAAGTGGATTTAGAGGATATTTGAGGGGAAAATAATCATTCCAGGGTAATGTCAGAAATTCTGCAGACTATCCTGCACAGCAGGATCCCACACACACAAACTGCAATGTGGTAGCAGCAAATAGAAAACAAAACTGCAGATGTGAATTGATGAAAAAGGTAAAAGAAAACAGATTCACCCTCGGTAACAAGTGCCCCGTTTACAAATCCAACATTTTGTGAAGATGTGAGTGAGAGTTTTTCCCCAGATTCAGCAAAGTAAGACCAATGGATTAATTGATTGGATGAAAAAAATAGTAAAAAATAAAAAGTAAGCCAACGGGGAACATAACGACTGACTGTAAAAGTCTATAACTGTGTGTAAAGAGAAAAAAATATTGACAAAAACAAATGTAGCCCCTTACATCACAAACTGAAAATTCATCACGGGGAATAAAGTAATGGCTGAGGAATTAAATTGTACTTTGCTTCAGTCTTCGCGAAGGAAGCCATGAATAATATGCCAGATTTTCCGAGAGAAACACGTTTTTGTGAGGAGCTGAAGGAAATCAGCATTAGTTGATAAATGGTTTTGGGGAAATTGATGGGATTGAAGGTGGATAAATATCCAGATCCTGACAATCTTCATCCCAGAGTACTTAAGGAAGAGGCCCTGGGACTAGTAGATCTGTTGGTGGTTATTTTCCAAAATTCTTTGGACTCTGGATGGTTCACTCAGTTTGGAGGGAGCTAATGTCAGCCCATTATTCAGCAAGGGAGGTAGAGAGATAACAAGGAACTGTCGACCAGTGAGCCTAACGTTGGTGCTGGGGAAATTGCCAGAGTCTATTAATATGATTTAATAACTCAGCATTTGAATGTCAGTGGAATAATTGGACAAAGTCAGCATGGATTTCGGAAATGCTTGATGAGTCTATTGGAATTCATTGAGGATATAACTAGTAGAGTTGACCGAGGAAAAACAGTGGCTGTGCTTATTTAGACGTTCAGAATAGTGTACTCATTGTATTATCTCCACATTTGCAGACGATGCAAAGTTGGGTGGAGGGTTAGATGTGAGGAGGATGCAGAGATGTTTCAGCGTGATTTGGACAGGCTGAATGTGCGGCCGTATGCATGGCAGATGCAGTAAAATGTGGATAAATGTGAGGTTATGGACTTTGGTAGCAATAATAAGAAGACAAATTATTACTTGAATGGGTGTAAACTGAGACAGGTGGATGCTCAGTGAGAATTTGGTGTCCTTTGGGCATCGTTTTGGAGACTATAGAGGGGAATGACCTTTCCAGGGAAAGAAGCAGCAACCAAACTCGTTTCACCACGGTTGGTTCTGCTGGAAAGTTGAGGGGCAAAAGTGTGCCAGTGCAATAGTTATAGGGGACTCAATTGTAAGGGTAACAGACAGGCATTTCTGTGGCCGCAAACGAGACTCCAGGATGGTATATTGCCTCCCTGGTAGTCGGGTCAAAGATGTCTCAGAGCGGGTACAGGAATTCTGGAGGGAGAGGGTGAACAGCCAGTGGTCGTGTTTCACATCGATACAAACAACATAGATTAAAAAAAAGGATGAGGTCCTAAAAACAGGAGCTAGGAAGAAAGTTAAGAAATCAGACCTCAAAGGTAGTGATCTCAGGGTTACTACCAGTGCCACGTGCTAGTCAGAGTAGAAATGATAGGATATATCGGACGAATACGTGGCTGAAGAGATGGTGTCAGGGGAGGGTTTCGGATTCTTGGTAAGAAGAGAGTGGGTTTTCTGACTTTAATTAATTATTTATTTTTTCAGTTAATTTTGGGTTTAAAATCGGAGGTTTTTTTCAAAACCGGAAGTCGGGCCAGGAGAGGCCTGGGGAAGTTTTTGGAGGGTTTAAAAGCGCACCAAAGTATACAGCGGGCAGCATCGTAGCGGGCAGCAGAGTGAGTGGGAAGTTGAGTGAGCTGTCAGGGCTTTGGCTCACAGGGCTTGGACGAGCAGGGGTGAGTTTTTGTTTCCTTACACTCTTATTAACTTTTCACTGTCTTACTTGACATAAAGTGTCCAGTATGAGTGTGAAACCAGTGTGTTGTTCCCAGTGTAGGATGTGGGAGGTCCTGGAGGCATCTGGCCTCCCGGACATCCACATCTGTGAGGGGTGTGTCGAGCTGCGGTTCCTGAGGGACCGTGTTAGGGAGCTGGAACTGCAGCTCGAGGATCTTAGGCTGATGAGGGAGAATGAGGAGGTGATAGACAAGAGCTATCATCAGGTGGTCACACCAGGGCAATGGGAGGAGGCCAAGTGGGTGATGGCCAGGAAGGGTAAGGCTAGGGTGGTTGAGAGCACCCCAGTGGATTTGCCCCTGCACAACAAGTACTCCTGCTTGAGTACTGCTGGGGGGGACAGCCCGCCTGGGGGAAGCAGCAGTGGCCGTGTCTCCGCAGTGGAGTCCAGCCCTGTAACTCAGAGGGCTAAGGAAAAGAGGAGGAAGGCGGTATTAATCGGGGACTCGATGGTGAAGGGGACAGACAGGCGTTTCTGCGGAGGTAGGCGGGATTCTCGCATGGTGGTCTGCCTCCCTGGGGCCGGGATCCAGGATGTCGCTAGTCGCGTCCCGGAAATCCTGAGGTGGGAGGGAGAGGAGCCTGAGGTAGCGGTACATATTGGTACCGCTGATGTGGGTAGGAAGGGAGAAGGGGTCATGAAAAGGGAGTACAGGGAATTAGGGAGACAGCTGAGAAAGAGGAAAGCAAAGGTAGTAATCTCAGGATTACTGCCTGTGCCACGGGAAGGTGAGGGCAGGAATGGAGTGAGGTGGAAGATGAATGTGTGGCTGAGGGACTGGTGCAGGGGGCAGGGATTCAGGTTCCTGGACCATTGGGACCTCTTTAGGGGCAGGGGTGATCTGTATACAAAAAACGGGTGGAACTTGAATCACACGGGGACCAATATCCTGGCCGGTAGGTTGGCTAAGGTTACTGGGGAGAATTTAAACTAGATAGGTTGGGGGGAGGGGAGCTAGAAGAGTTGACTAGGATCAAGGAACTAATTGATGGGGTGGAGGATGCAGGGGTAAGGGGAATTACAAAATTAATGGTAGAGGAGAGGGTGCAAGTGAATGAAGGCGGTAATTTAGATAAGGGAGTAGAGGGAGAGGGTGTTCGCGACTCATCAAAGCGGGTCCAGATAAAAGCTGGAATAAGGACACTTTGCCTGAATGCACGAAGCATTCGGAACAAGGTAAATGAGTTGATGGTGCAAATCAGCACGAGTGGGTACGATCTAGTGGCCATTACAGAAACGTGGCTGAAAGGTGACCAGGACTGGGAGATGAATATCCAGGGGTATCAGGCGTTTAGGAAGAATAGACAGGAAGGAAAAGGTGGTGGGGTCGCGCTATTAATAAGAGATAATATCAGGGTAGTACTGAGGGATGACATAGGCTCTGAGGAACAAAACGTGGAATCATTATGGGTAGAGATGAGGAATAGTAGAGGGAGAAAGACACTAGTAGGTGTGGTATATAGGCCCCCAAATAATAATGTTGAGGTAGGGAGGGCTATAAACAAGCAGATAAGGGATGCGTGTAAAAACGGAACGGCAATAATCATGGGGGACTTCAACATGCACATTGACTGGCAGACTCAAGTCGGTAAGGGTGGAATGGAGAAAGAGTTCTTAGAATGCTGTCGGGATAGTTTCCTTGAACAGCATGTTACGGAACCGACGAGGGAACGAGCTATTTTGGATCTGGTATTGTGTAACGAGGTAGGTAGAATTAAGGATCTTATTGTGAAGGACCCTCTTGGGTCTAGTGACCACAATATGGTCGAATTTCTGATTCAGATGGAAGAGGAGAAAGTTTGGTCCCAAACCAGTGTCCTCTGTTTGAACAGAGGGAAATATGATAGGTTGAGGGATGAATTGGCTAAGGTAGACTGGGAGAGCAGGCTGGCAGGTAGGGTAGCTGAGGAACAGTGGAGGATTTTTAAGGAGATCCTTTTCAGTTCTCAGCAAAAATATATTCCAGCAAAAAACAAGGATTGTAAGAAAAGGGAGAACCAGCCGTGGATAACGAAGGAAATAAAGGAGAGTATTAAAATAAAAACAGCTGCGTACAGAGTGGCCAAAAATAGTGGAGAAACAAGTGATTGGGAAAAATTTAAGAAACAACAAAGAGAGACTAAGAAAGCGATAAAGAAAGGAAGGATAGACTATGAAGCTCGGCTAGCAATTAATATAAAAAATGATACTAAAAGTTTTTATAAATATATAAAAAGGAATAGAGTGGCTAGAGTGAATGTTGGACCCTTGGAGAACGAGAGGGGGGAGTTAATAGTGGGAAATGAGGATATGGCTGAGTCTTTAAATAAGTTTTTTGTGTCGGTCTTCACGGTGGAGGACACAAATAGTTTGCCAAATATTAACGATAGAGGGTTGGCAGCAGGAGAAATACTTAATACAATTAATGTTACCAGAGAGGCAGTGCTGGGTAGACTAATGGGACTGAAGGTGGATAAGTCCCCGTGTCCGGATGGAATGCATCCCAGGGTATTGAAAGAAATGTCAGAGGTAATAGTGGATGCGTTAGTGATTATTTATCAAAACTCGTTGCATTCTGGGGTAGTGCCGGTTGATTGGAAAACGGCTAATGTTACGCCGCTGTTTAAAAAAGGAAGGAGACAAAAGGCGGGTAACTATAGGCCGGTCAGCTTAACGTCTGTAGTAGGGAAAATGCTGGAATCCATTATTAAAGAGGAGATAGCAGGGCATCTGGATAGAAATGGTTCGATCAATCTGACGCAGCATGGATTCATGAGGGGAAAGTCGTGCTTGACGAACATGTTGGATTTTTATGAAGATGTGACTAGGGCGGTTGATGGAGGAGAACCGGTGGATGTGGTGTTTTTGGATTTCCAAAAGACGTTTGATAAGGTGCCCCATAAAAGGCTACTGAAGAAGATTAGGGCACACGGAGTTGGGGGTAGTGTGTTAAAGTGGATTGGGGACTGGCTATCCGACAGGAAGCAAAGAGTCGGAATAAATGGGTGTTTTTCCGGTTGGAGGAAGGTAACTAGTGGCGTGCCGCAGGGATCGGTACTCGGGCCGCAACTATTTACCATTTATATAGATGATCTGGAGGAGGGGACGGAGTGTAGGGTAACGAAGTTTGCAGACGACACAAAGATAAGTGGAAAAGTGAATCGTGTGGAGGACGGAGAAGATCTGCAGAGAGATTTGGACAGGCTGAGTGAGTGGGCGAGGATATGGCAAATGGAGTATAACGTTGAGAAATGCGAGGTTATACACTTTGGAGGAAATAATAACAAATGGGATTACTATCTCAATGGAAACAAATTAAAACATGCTACCGTGCAAAGGGACCTGGGGGTCCTTGTGCATGAGACGCAAAAGCCCAGTCTGCAGGTACAACAGGTGATCAAGAAGGCAAATGGGATGTTGGCCTATATTGCGAAGGGGATAGAATATAAAAGCAGGGATGTCTTGATGCACCTGTACAGGGCATTGGTGAGGCCGCAGCTGGAATACTGTGTGCAGTATTGGTCCCCTTTTATGAGGAAGGATATATTGGCATTGGAGGGAGTGCAGAGAAGGTTCACCAGATTGATACCGGAGATGAGGGGTTTGGATTATGAGGAGAGGCTGAGGAGATTGGGTTTGTACTCGTTGGAGTTTAGAAGGATGAGGGGGGATCTTATGGAGACTTATAAGATAATGCGGGGGCTGGATAGGGTGGAGGCGGAGAGATTCTTTCCACTTAGTAAGGAAGTTAAAACTAGAGGACACAGCCTCAAAATAAAGGGGGTCGGTTTAAGACAGAGTTGAGGAGGAACTTCTTCTCCCAGAGGGTGGTGAATCTCTGGAATTCTCTGCCCACTGAGGTGGTGGAGGCTACCTCGCTGAATATGTTTAAAGCGCGGATGGATGGATTCCTGATCGGTAAGGGAATTAAGGGTTATGGGGATCAGGCGGGTAAGTGGTACTGATCCACGTCAGATCAGCCATGATCTTATTGAATGGCGGGGCAGGCTCGAGGGGCTAGATGGCCTACTCCTGCTCCTATTTCTTATGTTCTTATGTTCTTATTCCTGGGGCATTGGGACCGGTTCTGCGGTTACACCTGGGCAGGCCTGGGATGGATGTTGTAGGGAAACTGTTTGCTCGAGCAGTTGGGGAGCATTTAAAATAATACGCCAGGGGGCTGGGAACCTAAGGAGGGAGCAAGGACAAAAACTACAGTTAAAAAAGGGAATAAGAAAAATGATAGACAGAGAAACCAAGGACAAAAGATCAAACAGGGCTACAGAGAAAAATATTGGGAGCAAGAAAAACAATGTTAAAAAGTCAAGCTTAAAGGTTCTGTGCCTTAACGCGAGGAGCATTCGCAATAAAGTGGATGAACTAATTGCGCAGATAGATGTAAACGGGTACGATAAAATTGGGATTACAGAGACATGGCTGCAGGGTGACCAGGGGTGGGAACTGAATGTCCCAGCATGTTCAGTATTTAGGGAGGACAGGCATAAAGGAAAGGACGGTGGAGTGGCACTGCTGGTTAAAGAGGAAATTAACACAAGAGTGAGAAAGGATATTCGCTCTGACAACGTGGAGTCTGTATGGGTAGAGTTGAGAAATGCCAAGGGGCAAAAAACATGAGTGGGTGTCATATATAAACCCCAAACTGCAGTGGTGATGTTGGGAATGGCATTGTGGAGGAAGCAACTAGAGAGCCGACTGGGCACTGTGTAATGAGAAGGGAAAATGCCAGTCTTTCTGTGTGAGACTCCTTGAGGATGAGCGACCATAATATGATAGAATTTTTTATCAAGATGGAGAGTGAAGTAGTTGATTCGGAGTCTCGGGTGCTGAATCTTAATAAAGGAAACTATGATGGTATGAAGCGCGAGTTGGCCTTGAGAGATTGGGGAGAGTTACTTGAAGGGATGACAGTAGACAGACAATGGCAAACATTCAAGGAATGCATGGGGAATTGTAACAACTGTTTATTCCTGTCTGGTACAAAAGCAAAAAGAAGAAGAGGGACAACCCATGGCTGACAAATTAGAGACAGTATCCGATCCAAGAAGAAGCGTACATATTGGCCAAGAAAAATAATAGGCCTGAGGATTGGGAGCAGTTTAGAATTCAGCAAAGTAGGACCAAGGAATAGATTCAGAACGGGAAAATACAGTGTGAAAGCAAGCTTGCAGGGAACATAAGGACTGACAATAAGAGTTCATATATGTACATGAAGAGAAAGAGGTTGGTGAAGACAAATGTAGGTCCCCTACCATCAGAAAGAGAGGAATTTATAATAGGGGACAAAGAAATGGCTGAGCAACTGAATACATACTTTGGTCCTGTCTTCACAAAAGAGGACTCAAATCAGATATCAGAAATGTTGGAGAATGCAAGATTTAGTGAGGGAAGAGCTGAGGGAGATCAATATTAGTGGAGAAATGGTGCTGGGAAAATTGATGGGTTTGAAGGTGGATAAATCTTCAAGGCCTGATAAGCTACACTCCAGAGTACTTAAGGGAGTGGGTAACCAGTAGAGTTTACAAGGCGGAGCCAGACAATGTGGCATATTTGGACTTTCAGAAAGTGTTTGACAAAGTCCCGCAGAAGAAATTAAAGAGCTTGGGATTGGGGGAAATGTATTGAGATGGAAAGACAACTGGTTGTGAGAAAGGAAACAAAGAGTAGGAATTAATGGGTCCTTTTCAAATTGACAGGCCGTAACTGGTGGAGTGCCACAGGAGCAGTGCTGGGACTCCAGCTATTCACAATATATATTAATGATTTGGATGAGGGAACAAAATGTAACATCTCAAAGTTTGCAGATGATGCCTATTTGGGTGGGAGGGTGAACTGTGACGAGGATGCAGAGATCCTTCAGCATGATCTGGACAGGTTGGGCGATTGGGCTAATCAATGGCAGATGCAGTATAATTTGGATGAATGTGAGATTATTCACTTTGGAAGCAAAAACAAGGTGACAGATTGCGACCTGAATGGGTGTAAATTGGGAGAGGGGAGTGTGCAGCGGGACCTGGGTGTCCTTGTGCACCAGTCGCTGAAGGTAAGCATGCAGGTGCAGCAGGCGGTAAAGAAGGCAAATGGTATGTTGGCCTTCATTGCGAGAGGTTTCGAGTAAAGGAGGAAGGATGTGTTGCTGCAATTATACAGGGCCTTGATGAGGCCACACCTAGAATATTGTGTCCAGTTTTGGTCTCCTTTTCTGAGGAAGGATGTTCTTGCTCTCGAGGGAGTGCAGCGAAGGTTTACCAGGCTGATTCCGGGGATGGTGGGACTGATGTATGAGGAGAGATTGACGAGGTTAGGATTGTTTTCACTGGAGTTCAGATGAATGAGGGGGAATCTTATAGAGACTTATCAAATTCTAACAGGACTAAACAGGATTGATGCTGGGAGGATGTTCCTGATGGTGGGAGAGTCCAGAACCAGGGGTCACAGTCTGAGGATTCAGGGTAGACCATTTAGGACGGAGGTGAGGAGACATTTCTTCACCCAAAGAGTGTTGAACCTGTGGAATTCATTACCACAGGGAGTAGTTGATGCCAAAATATTGAATGTATTGAAGAGGTGGCTGGATATAGCACTTGGGGTGAATTGGTTCAAAGGTTATGGGGAGAAAGCAGGATTAGGCTATTGAGTTGGACAATCAGCAATGATCGTGATGAATGGCGGAGCAGGCTCGAAGGGCCAAATGGCCTCCTCCTGCTCCTATCTTCTGTGTTTCTATATTTCTATTAACTGAAACTAAGCATGCAGGTACAGCAGGCAGTAAAGAAGGCAAATGGGATGTTGGTTTTCACAGTGAGAGTAATTGAGTCCAGGGATAGGGATGTTTTGCTGCAATTGTATAGGGCGTTGGTGAGGTCACACCTGGAATATTGTGTGTAGTGTTGGTGTCTTTATCGGAGGAAAGATGTTCTTGCTACAGAGGGAGTACAGCGAAGGTTAACCAGGCTGATCCCTGGGATGCCAGGTCTGTCACATGAGGAAAGACTAGGTTGGTTAGGATTATATTCACTGGAGTTTTGAAGAGCGAGAGGGGATTCCATAGAAACATTTCAACTGCTAACAGGGTAGATTCAGAAATAATGTTCCCGATGGTGGGGGAGTGCACAACTCGGGTCTATAATTTGAGGATAAGGGGGTAAACGTTTTAGAACTGAGGTGAGGAGAAATTTCTTCACCCAGTGGGTGGTGAATGTGTGGAATTCACTCTCACAGAAAGTAGTTGAGGCCAAAACGTTGTCTGATTTCAAGAATACATCAGAAATAGCTCTCGGGCTAAAGGGATCAAGTGATATTGGGCAAGGGGGGTTCAGGATATTGAATTCGATGATGAGCCATGATCAAAGGGAATAGTGGAGCAGACTCAAAGGGCCGAATGGCCTGCTCCTGCTTCTAGTTTCTATGTTTCTATGACTGGGGAGCTGGGCTGTAACCACACAGCGGGGGACCCCGTACCCCGGCCCCAACACCCTGCCCTCAGTGACAATGGCTCTTCCCCCTCTCCCTGCTCCTCTGGCTTCGCGCTCGCTCTCTTTGTCTGTTAGACCCCCCGCCATCTTCCCCTTTTTGTCTCTCTCGCTGCTTCGCTGATAACACAATCTCTGGTGGCAGAGAGAGAGCTGGAAAACCCACATTTACATCCTGAGTGAAATGTATTAAACTGGTTGCTGCTTTTAACTATTCTTCTCATCCACTTGAACACAGCAACTGTTGTGGAATTATGAAAATAGAAAAGGCATCAGGAGGGCCCTGAGATTAGGCCTGGAATTGAGGCCTAGTCACAGGGGATGCATGGAATTTTGGGGACAAAGGACAGGTTTCTGCCCCCCGAGTGAAACAGAACACTTCTCTCGAGCCCCAAAACCACCAAGACACAGCTGGCAGGAGTGAGAGGGAAAAGGGATCCTCTCTCTCTTCCACACATCCCTCGTACACCCCACCCAAATGATATATCATCAAATCATAATGGGATTTTGGTTTATATTAATTACAAGATGCAACATTGAAACAAATGGATGGAGAGAGAGAGGAAAAGTTGTGGTGACAGCGGCTGAGATATTGAACCCCCTTCACAATCCCCTCCCCCCAAAAAATAATAAATCCTCCAAATCCCACCACCCTGTCTAAAAATACAAACAGGACACAGGGATTGAGAACAAGTCTTTACCAAGGCCGGGGGTTTGATTTTTATCCCCTCCTCCCTCCCACTGATCTAAGTTGCCTTTTAAGTTGTGTGGTTACCATTTGCAGTTCTGTATATGCTGCAGGTCATTGATGCACAGCAGGATCCCATGGGCAGCAATGTTTCCACACCCCCCCAACCTCGTAGGCAAATGGCTGAAACTCCGGCTGAAACTCCAACTGGGAAGAAGCTATTCATTCCCTCAGGAGACATTTTAAAAACAGACTGTCTCAGGATTGGAGTGTAGAACATCACACTTTCTGGAAAGGTGTGACAGGGACATCAGCAGTGACTGCGCACAGGAGACCCCTACCAACATGTCCTGTGCCATTTTTCCTTCTCCTCAACTCCACTCTCTCCCCACTCTCTCAGTTGCTCTCTCTCACCTAGAAAATGGAGAGACAGAGGGGCAGTCAGAGGGGCAGGCAGAGGGACAGGCAGAGGGACAGGCAGAGGGACAGGCAGAGGGACAGGCAGAGGGACAGGCAGAGGGACAGGCAGAGGGGCAGGCAGAGGGGCAGACAGAGGGACAGTCAAAGGGACAGGCAGAGGGACAGGCAGAGGGACAGACAGAGGGACAGACAGAGGGACAGGCAGAGGGACAGGCAGAGGGGCAGGCAGAGGGACAGGCAGAGGGACAGGCAGAGGGACAGACAGAGGGACAGGCAGAGGGGCAGACAGAGGGAGACAATCACCACCACAGCAAACTGAATTCAAATGTTCCCCTATGCATTTCATTTCACCCTCATTTATCTCTCTGAATCAGACACAAGCTTTATTCCACAATTATACCCGCTTCAAGTTAAAGAACTTTCATTCCAGGCCATCAAGACGTATTTACAGTTGATGAGATTAATATTTAATGAAACCACACTGTTGTTAATTGAGAGAGTTCTGATGTAACCCTGCACAGGAAGGACAGTGGCACTTTCAAAATTCAGTTCTGAGTTTCTGATAGTTATTTTCTGTGTACCTGTGTGATGATTATTGTTGTAATGTACACACTGACGCAGGAATATTGGTCGCAACATCCCACAGTTGGCAATGTGATATTGGCTGAATGTTCCCTCAGTCCTCTGCAGAAAGTGTTTATTAATTCCATAAATCCCATCTTTCCAGTTTACAGTTTTTACATTCAGGGCCTTTGAACCCACTTTGCAATCAGTGAGGATTTTTTAAAGTGTGGTCATTGTTATAGGACAGGCAAAGTTTCCAGGCCAGTGCGTGCACAGCAAGATCCCACAGCAGCTGCACTGTGATACCAATCAGATGGGACACAGACCTTTCCCTGCTGCACTCTCACACCTGCTGTCAGCCCCTTCCCCCACTGCACACAACGCATAGCCCCACACCCCACTCTGTGTGGGGATTGTCCCCAAGTCTGGAGACTTCTCTTCAGTCCACTGGAAAGGTGAAACCCCTCTGAAACTGAGTCTTTTAAAACTAATTTTACAGCAAGATCCCACACGGTGAGAGTGTATTTTTTACATTTGGACAATGTTTTTACAGAGAGACAGAGGGAGTGTGAGAGAGAGGCTGAGACAGTTAGATCCTCCCCCCCCCCCCCCCTCCAGCCGGAACCCACAGAATTAAAGCGAAATAACCTGGTCCTCATTTCAGACCACCAGACCACAAAAACATCCTGTGTCTCTCCCTCTGTGTCTAACCCACCACCTCCAGCTGTTCCTATTTCCTGTCTCTCTCTCTCGCTGTCTCACTCACACACTCTCCCTGTCTCCATCTATTTTGCAATATTGCTGTCATGTAGGAAGCCACACACTTCCAGCTGCGAACAGAGAAAGGTCCCACATGCAGAGAGATAAATATCCCCTCCCTCATTTCACTCAGAGAGGGGGAATTAACACCCCTCTTTTACTGTGTTCCAATTTACGAACTTTCAATCCAAACATTTCACAGGTGTTCTCCAATCTATGAATTGATTCTTCCTTCAAGAGCGGTCACTGTTGCACTGGAGGCCAGTGTGTATGTTTAGCAACATCCTAGAAGACACTACCTGGTTGATATGGATTTCAGCAAAGCTTTTGACAAGGTCCCACATGGGCAGCGTGTAAAGATTAATTCATATGGGATAAAGGCTAACTTGATAAAGTGGATTCAAAATTGGTCAGTTATAGAAGAGAAAGGGTGATGACAGAAGGGTGGCACAGTGGTTAGCATCACTGCCTCACGGCGCCAGGGACCTGGGTTCAATTCCTGTCTTGGGTGACTGTCTGTGTGAAGTCTGCACGTTCTCTCTGCGTGGGTTTCCTCCGGGTGCTCCGGTTTCCTCCTGCAGTCCAAAAGGCGTGCTGGTTAGGTGCATTGGCCATGCAAAATTCTCCCTCAGTGTCCCCGAACAGGCGCCGGAGTGTGGTGACTAGGGGATTTTCACAGTAACTTCATTGCAGTGTTAATGTAAGCCTACTTGTGACCAATAAGCTAACTTTAGTGACTGTGGCGTCCAGCGGTACATCACATGGTTCTGTGTTGGCACCCCTATTATTCATTATTTATACAAATAACATTGCTGACCATGTGGTGGGTAGGATTAGTAAGTTTACGGTAACACAAAGGATTGGAAGGTTGTTCAATAGCGAGGCGGAGTTTATTGGGCGACAAGAAGATATAGACGGAATGGTCAAATAGGCAGATATGTGGCAGATTGAATTCAACCCTGAAAAGTGTGAAACCCCCTCTGAAACTGAGATAATCTTTTAAAGAAAATTCGACAGCAAGATCCTACACGGTGCGAGTGTTTTTTTCACATTTGAACAATGTTCATACGGAGAGACAGAGGGAGAGAGAGAGGCTGAGACAGTGAAATCCCCTCCTCCATTTAACCCGGCAATTCCTCTGGGATTCCTGATTTACAGAAATCAATCAATATATATCAACAAATAAACACATAAATACTGGGAGGTTCATTTTAAAAGGGCTACAAAAGGGATTGTCAGAGCTTGTTCCCAGTTTAAAGGGTTTTTTCTAATCCGGAGTGGATGTATACACACACTCAGAGTACACATAGTGTTCAGAAGCTGGGGGGGGATTAAACCAGGCTGGGGGAATGAAATGTCTCCTCTTTGTCCTCTCTGGAGATGGTCACATTTCTGCCCATGGGATCCTGCTGTGTCTAATCAAAAGCCACACAAAAGAAGGCTAAAAAGAGAGAGGGAGAGAGATACAGAGAGAGAGAGATGCTGGAGGGAGATAAACAGAAATTGGGAGAACGAGAAAGAAAACAAGAAATATTTTCAAAATAATTATGGAGAGGGATAGAGTTCTAAATTGGGGAAAGGTGAATGTTGAAGGAATTAGACAGGAGCTTGCAGGGGTTGATTGGAGTAGTTTATTTTCGGCAAAGGGACCTCTGACAAGTGGGAGGCTTTTAAAAGTCTGATAACGAGAGTTCAAGGTCTATATGTTCCTGTGAAGGTGAAGGGCAAGGTTAGCATGAGTGGGGAACTCTGGATGACAAGAGATGTGGAGGCTTTGAACAAAGAACAAAGAATATTACAGCACAGGAACAGGCCCTTTGGCCCTCCAAACCTGCACCAACCATGCTGCCCGACTGAACTAAAACCCTCATATCCTTCCGAGGATCATATCCCTCTATTCCCATCCTATTCATATATTTGTCCAGACACCTTTTAAAAGTCACTATCGTATCTGCTTCCACTATCTCCCCCGGCAGCAAGTTCTAGGCACCCACCACCCTCTGTGTAAAAAACTCACCTCGTGCATCTCCTTCAAACCTTGCCCCTCGCACCTTAAACCTGTGCCCCCAAGTAATTGACTCTTCCACCCTGGGAAAAAGCTTCTGGCTATCCACTCTGTCCATGCCCCTCATAATCTTGTAGACTTTTATCAGGTCTCCCCTCAACCTCCGTCGTTCCAGTGAGAACAAACCAAGTTTCTCCAACCTCTCCTCATAGCTAATGCCCTCCATACCAGGCAACATCCTGGTAAATCTTTTCTGTACCCTCTCCAAAGCCTCCACATCTTTCTGGCGACCAGAATTGAACACTATATTCCAAGTGCAGCCTAACTAAGGTTCTATAAAGCTGCAACATGACTTGCCAATTTTTAAACTCAATGCCCCGGCCGATGAAGGCAAGCATGCCATATGCCTTCTTGACTACCTTCTCCACCTGCATTGCCACTTTCAGTGATCCGTGTATCTGTACACCCAGATCCCTCTGCCTATCAATACTCTTATATTTCCCATCTGTATTAGACCTTCCAAAATGCATTATCTCAGATTTGTCTGGACTAAACTCCATCTGCCATCTCTCCGCCCAAGTCTCCTGCTGTATCCTCTGATGGTCCTCATCGCTATCCGCAAATCCACCAACCTTTGTGGCGTCCACAAATGTACTAATCAAACCAGTTACATTTTCCTCCAAATTATTTATATATATTACAAACAGCAAAGTTCCCAGCACTGATCCCTGAGGAACGCCACTTGTCACAGCCCTCCATTCAGAAACGCACCCTTCCACTGCTATCATCTGTCTTCTTTGACCGAGCCAGTTCTGCATCCACCTTGCCAGCTCACCTCTGATTCCATGCTACTTCACCTTCTGCACCAGTCTGTCATGAGGGACCGTGTCAAAGGCCTTACTGAAGTCCATGTGGACAACATCCACTGCCCTACCCTCATCAATCATCTTCGTCACTTCCGCGACAAACTCGATCAAGTTAGTGAGACATGACCCCCCCTTCACAAAACCATGTTGCCTCTCGCTGATACGTCCACTTATTTCCTAGTGGGAGTAAACCCTATCTCGAAGAATCCTCTCCAATAATTTCCCTACCACTGACGTAAGGCTCACCGGCCTGTAATCACCTGGATTATCCTTGCTAACCTCCTCAAACAAAGGAACAACATTAGCTATTCTCCAATCCACTGGGGCCTCCCCTGTAGCCAGTGAGGAGACAAAGATTTCTCTCAAAGCCCCAGCAATTTCCTCCCTTGCTCTTCTCAGTATTCTGGGGTATATCCCCAGAACATATGATCAGAAAAAAAGGAGGCATGGCTCAGGTACAGGTATCTGGGATCAAGGGAATCCCTGGAAGTATATGGGGGATGCAGGGGTTTACTGTGGAAGGAAATTGGGAGGTCGAAAAGGGAGCACGAGAGAGCTTTGGCTGAGATGATTGCGGTGAATACAAAGAGACTCTTTAAGTATATTAAATGAAAAAGAATAATTGAGAGAGAAAATAGGATCCTCAAGGGCCAAAGTAGACAGGTGTGTGTGGAACCACAGGAGATAGGCGAGATCTTCAAGGAATATTTCTCCTCTATGTTTACTGTTGAAAAACATGAATACTTGGGAACTTGGGGAATTTAGTGTTGATATTTTGGGGACAGTCCATATCACGTAGAGGTGTTGAATATATTAGAATGTATGAAGGTGGATAAATCTCCTGGTCCTGACCAGTTATACCCAAGAGCCCTACAAGAGGCTAGAGAAGAACTTGTGGGGGCCCTATTTGCATACTGATTAGCCATGGATTAGTTCCCAGAAGACTGGAGGGTAACGAATGTTGTGGCCTTTTTTAAGAAGGGCTGCAAATAAAAAAAACTGGGAACTGTAGCCAATAAGCCTAACATTTGTGGTAGGTAAGTTGTTTGAGAAGATTCTGAGGAATAAGATATACATGCATTTGGAAAGATAGGGTTTGATTGGGAGTAGTCAGCATGGCTTTGTGCGTGGGGGATCATACCTCACAAATTTATTAGAGTTCTTTGATGAAGTGACCAGGAAGATTGATGAGTGCAGGGCAGTAGAAGTAGACTATATGGATTTCAGTAAGGCCTTTGATAAAGTTCCACATGGTAGGCTGCTCTGGAAGGTTAGATCACATGGAATCCAGGGAGAGCTGGCAAATTGGATACACTATTAGCTTGATGGTAGGAAGCAGAGGTTAATAGTGGAAAGGTGCGTGTTGGATTGGAGGCCTGTGACTAGTGGTGTGAATGAGCTGCCAGCGGAAGTGGTTGAGGCGGGTACATTAACAACATTCAAAAGGAATTTGGACAAATACATGGATAGGAAAGATTTAGAAGGATATGTGCCAAGTGCAGGGAAATGGGGTTAGCACGGATGGACATTTTGGTCGTCATGGAAAATTTTGGGCCGAAGAACCTGCCTCTGTGCTGTAGGACCCTATGATTCTGGGAGAGAGAGAGAGGTGCTGGAGAAGGATAAATAAATGTGGGGAAAGCGAAAGAGAGAAAAAAATATTGGAAAGAGACAGGCAGATACAGGGAGAAAGCTAGAATGAGAGTGAAGAAGGGAAAGGGATTGGGTGGGAGAGAAATCTGGAAAGAGAGAGGAAGAGGCTGATAAGAGACAGATAAGGGAAGGGGAGAGTCGTACAGAGAGGGAGAGAAGAATGGAAAGAGAGACAGACTGAACAAGATATCTGGAAAATAGAAACAGAAAATCTGGAGGGTGTGGAGAGACAGAATGGGGAAGGAATCTGGAGAGGGGAAGATAAATAGAATAATCCTGAAGTGACATCCAAGTCCACCAGCTGTCCAGTCCAGAGAACTGTTCAATCCTGGGTGGGCTCTGATAATTGGCCCACAGGAAGGAATGGCAGGTTCTATTGCCAATCTCTGCCCAGTTTGGGTCCAATTTGAAAACCCATCTGAATTAATCATGTAAAGGAGATAAGATGAGGAATCCAACCTCTCAGATATATTTGAATGATCAGAATTTGCAAATTGCCTCCATCAAAGTGAGAGATGTATAATTCACAGCTTCCTGTCCCCCAGCCCCTGCTTAACCAGCGGTGTTACATTGGCTACTTTCCAATCTGCAATGCTAATCTCTAACACAACTCCTCCAACAACACCGCCGCCCCGGGAACCCCATTGGATTGATGCTGAAATCCTCTCCTTACTGTCGCTTCAGACATAGCGACCCAAGGCCGGGAATCAAACCCGGGTCCCTGGCCCTGTGAGGCAGCAGTGATAACCACTGCGCCACCGTGCCGCCCATTTCAGTTCACCACTCAAAGAACAAAGAACAAAGAACAGTACAGCACAGGAACAGGCCCTTCGGCCCTCCAAGCCTGCACCGATCATGATGCCTGTCTAAACTAAAACCGTGTGCACTTACGGAATCCGTATCCTTCCATTCCCATCCTATTCATGTATTTATCTAGTTGCCCTTTAAATGCCGCTATCGTACCTGCTCCCACCACCTCCCCGGGCAGCGCGTTCCAGACATTCACCACCCTCTCTGTAAAAAACCTGCCTCACACATCTCCTCTAAACTTTTCCCCACGCACCTTAAACCTATGTCCCCGAGTACTTGACTTTTCTACCCCAGGAAAGAACATCTGACTATCCGCTCTGTCCATGCCACTCTTGCACAAGGTGTGGAAACAATATTTACAAATCACTGCAGCCTGCAGGGGGATTAAACTCACATCATTGGTAGCATACTGAATCACACCCTTGCCAAGTAGACAAGTGAGTTAACCCCCCTATACAGTGGAGCCAGTCGATATAGATTTGGATTACAACAATCCCACAGCGGGCAGCACAAAGAGTCGAGGTGTCCGATTGTGGCTCATAGACCTTAGGTTGACAGCCTGGATTGGATAGATAATTCGTCAGCAGGCACGGAACAGTGAGTCGGGGTACAAAAGCACATTCAGGCTGGTTGGCTGTAACTTATAAAGTATTGCAAAGATTAGTGCCGGGGAGGTAGCTGTTTATGTTATACATCAATAAACTAACTGAAGATGCTGGGAGATTTCCAAAATGATTCAAAACTAGTTGTGATTTCAAGCTATGAGGAGGATTCAAAGGGGCTGCACAGAGATGTAGGCAAAATAACAGAATGGGGAACAAGTTGGCAGATGGAGGAATAAATTAAATTATTTAATTTTGTGTATTTGCTTTGATTTGATTCAATTTGATTTATTCTTGTCACATGTATTAGTAAACAGTGAAAAGTATTGTTTCTTGTGCGCTATACAGACAATGCATATTGCACAGTGGTGGGTGGCACAGAGGTGGGTAGCACAGTGGTGGGTGGCACAGTGGCACAGTGGTTAACACTGCTGCATCACAGCTCCAGGGACCTGGGTTCGATTCCCGGCTTGGGTCACTGTCTGTGTGGAGTTTGCACATTCTCCCCGTGTCTGCGTGGGTTTCCTCCGGGTGCTCCGGTTTCCTCCCACAGTCCAAAGATGTGTGGGTTAGGTGGATCGGCCATGCTAAATTGCCCCTTTGTGTAACACATATACATACTTAAAATACATGCAGAAAAGATTGAAATGACTGATCTGCCTTTCCGCCGGTTTCTAGCGTGGTCTGGCCAGCGACCGTTCGCCGGTTCTGGGAGATGCGCGTGCATTCCCGGCGCGTGTGCAAATCCCTGTTCAAGGCCGCAGACACGCGTCTCCCACCGTCACCCCGACTGAAAAGTTGCAGGTCGCAATGGGAGAATCACGGCGTCAGTGTCACAGGCCTGCCTCGGTTCACTGTGTCCATTGTAAACACAGCAAGAAGTTTAATAACACCAGGTTCAAGTCCAACAGGTTTATTTGGTAGCAAAAACTACACAAGCTTTCGGAGCCCCAAGCCCTTTCTTCAGGTGAGTGGGAATTCTGTTCACAAACAGGGCATATAAAGACACAAACTCAATTTACATGAATAATGGTTGGAATGCGAATACTTACAGCTAATCAAGTCTTTAAGATACAAACAATGTGAGTGGAGAGAGCATCAAGACAGGCTAAAAAGATGTGCATTGTCTCCAGGCAGCACAGCCTGTGAGACTCTGCAGGTCCAGGCAAGCTGTGGGGATTACAGATAGTGTGACATGAACCCAATATCCCGGTTGAGGCCGTCCTCATGTGTGCAGAACTTGGCTATCAGTTTCTGCTCAGCAACTCTGCGCCGTCGTGTGTCGTGAAGGCTGCCTTGGAGAACGCTTACCCGAATATCAGAGGCCGAATGCCCAACCCCCTTTGTAAGACCATAAGACCATAAGACAGGAGCAGAATTAGGCCACTCGGCCCATCGAGTCTGCTCCGCCATTCAATCATGGCTGATATTTTTCTCATCCCCATTCTCCTGCCTTTTCCCCATAACCCCTGATCCCCTTATTAATCAAGAACCTATCTATCTCTGTCTTAAAGACACTCAATGACCTGGCCTCCACAGCCTTCTGTGGTAAAGAGTTCCACAGATTCACCACTCTCTGGCTGAAGAAATTCCTCCTCATCTCTGTTTTAAAGGATCATCCCTTTAGCCTGAGGTTGTGCCTCTGGTTCTAGTTTTTCCTGCTAGTGAAAACATCCTCTCCACGTCCACTCTATCCAGGCCTCGCAGTATCCTGTAAGTTTCAATCAGATCCCCCCTCATCCTTCTAAATTCCGAGTACAGACCCAGAGTCCTCAACCGTTCCTCAAACAACAAGCTCTTCATTCCAGGGATCATTCTTGTGAACCTCCTCTGGACCCTTTCCAAGGCCAGCACATCCTTCCTTAGATATGGGGCCCAAAACTGCTCACAATATTCCAAATGGGGTCTGACCAGAGCCTTATACAGCCTCAGAAGTACATCCCTGATCTTGTATTCTAGCCCTCTCGACATGAATGCTAACATTGCATTTGCCTTCCTAACTGCCGACTGAACCTGCACGTTAACCTTAAGAGAATCTTGAACAATGACTCCCAAGTCCCTTTGTGTTTCTGATTTCCTAAGCATTTTCCCATTTAGAAAATAGTCTCTGCCTCCATTCCTCCTTCCAAAGTGCATAACCTCACACTTTTCCACATTGCATTCCATCTGCCACTTCTTTGCCCACTCTCCTAACCTGTCCAAGTCCTTCTGCAGCAGCCCACCCCCACCCCCCCCCGCCGCCCCCCGATCCCGCTTCCTCAATACTACCTGTCCCTCTACATATCTTTTATCATCTGCAAACTTAGCAACAGTGCCTTCAGTTCCTTCCTACAATTCATTAATGTATATTGTGAAAAGTTGTGGTCCTAGCACTGTGCTAACCACTGTGCCACAGTGCCACCCTCTCTCTTTCACTCTCTGTCTCTCTGTCTCTCTCCCTCCCTCTCCCCATTCCCTCTCTCTCTCTCCCTCTCTCTCTCTCTCCCCATTCCCTCTCTCTCCCCATTCCCTCTCTCTCTCTCCCCCCATTCCTTCTCTCTCTCTCTCCCCATTCCCTCTCTCTCTCCCCATTCTCTCTCTCTCTATTCCCTCCCTCCCTCCCTCCCTCCCTCCCCATTCCCTCTCTCTCTCCCCATTCCCTCCCTCTTTCTCTTTCCTATTCCCTCTCTCTCTTTCTCCCTATTCCCTCTCTCTCTCTCTGTGTCTCTCTCGCTCTCCCTCACCTTTGGACTGTGAGAGGAAACCGGAGCACCCGGAGGAAACCCACGCAGACACAGGGAGAATGTGCAGACTCCGCACAGACAGTGGCCCAAGCCGGGAATCGAACCTGGGTATCTGGCGCTGTGAGGCAGCAGTGCTAACCACTGTGCCACCGTGCCGCCTCCTCTCTTTCTCTCTGTCTCTCTTGCTCACTCTGTCTCTCTCTCTCTTTCTCTTCCTCTCTCTCTCCCCATTCTCTCTCCCCATTCCCACTCTCTCTCCCTTTCCCCATTCTCTTTCTATCTCTCTCCCCATTCTCTCTCTCTTCCTCTCTCGCCATTCCCCCTCTCTCTCTCCCTCTCCCCATTTCCTCCCTCTCCCCCATTCCCTCCTTCTCTCTCTTCCCCATTCCCTCTCTCTCTTCCTCCATTTTCTCTCCATCCATCCATCCCTCTCTCTCTCTCCCCCTCTCTCTGACACTATCTCTCTCTCTCTGACACTGTCTCTCTCTCTCTCTCCCTTGGGCTCTCTGTCTTTCTCTCTCTGTCTCTCTCTGTCTTTCTCTCTCTCTCCCTCTCTGTCTCTGTCTCTCTCTCCCTCTCTGTCTCTCTCTCCCTCTCCGTCTCTGTCTCTCTCTCCCTCTCTGTCTGTCTCTCTGTCTGTCTCTCTCTCCCTCTCCATCTCTGTCTCTCTCTCCCTCCCTCTGTCTCCCTCTGTCTCCCTCTCTGTCTCCCTCTGTCTCCCTCTCTCTCCCACTCTGTCTCTCTCTCCCTTTCTGTCTCTCTCTTCATCTCTGTCTCTGTCTGTCCCTCTGTCTTTCTCTCTCTTTCTGTCTCTCTATATTTCTCTCTCTCCCTCTCTGTCTCTCTCTCTCTCCCCCACCCTCTCGCTCTCCCTCCCCATACCACCCGCTCTCTCCCCCCGCCTCTCTCTCCCTCTCCCTCCACCCCCTCCCTCCTTCCCATCTCCCTCCCTCCCCCCCTCTCCCTCACCCCCTCTCCCTCCCTCCCTCACCCCCTCTCTCTCACGCCTCCCCCTCTCCCACCCCCCTCCCCCCTCCCTCCCTCTCCCCCCTCCCCGCCTCACCCCCTTTCCTCCCTCTCCACCCCCTCCCAGCCCCCTCTCCCCCCCCTCCCTCTCCCCCCCTCTCCCCTCCTTCTCCCTCTCCCCCCCTCTCCCCACACTCCCCCCCCTTCTCCCCCCTCCCTCTCCCCACTTCCTCCCTCCCTCTCCCCCCTTCTTCCCTCTCCCCCCTCCTTCCCTCTACTCCTTCCTCTCCCCCTCCCTCCCCCCTCCCTCCCACTACCCCCTTCTTCCCTCTCCCTCCCCTAGCCTCCTCCCCTCCCCTCCCTCCTCCCTCCCCATCCCCTCTCTCTCCTCCCCTCTCACCCCCTCT